>NC_071395.1:72006138-72074634 GCF_022682495.2 Desmodus rotundus
GGTGAGGACCTGGACGCTGAAATGAACACGGCCCTGATTGGACACTTGTGCACCTTATTTGCATGGGAGCTCGGGATTGGTTGGCCTCTTGGATGTCCTGGGCGGTGTTCTCCAGGCGCGTGACCATCCATTGCCATGGCCGGGCTAGGGGCTGCTTTCCGTCGCTTGGGTGCCTTGTCTGGAGCCGGGGCCTTAGGCTTGGCCACCTACGGGGCGCACGGTCAGGGTGCTGGGGATGGAGCTGGGATTGTGCCTGGGACGACCTATGGGGTCTGGTGTGGGGCGGAGTCTGTGGTAAGTGCTGGGTCTTTCATAGACCAGACAGCCTGCCAGCCCTAACTAAACCTTTTCAAGTCCCTCACCCCGGTCCAATTGGTTCCCAGGACGTGTTTCCACCAATTAGAAGCCTCCTGGGGGTGCCCTTTCTCTCCAGTGTCCACCAGGGTCCTCCCAGGAGTTGAGGCGTTAGGACTGGTAACATTTGCCTCTCCTTTACACACAGGCGCCCAGTTTCCAGATGCCTACGGGAAGGAGGTGAAGTAACTGCTCTGGGGCTCGCCGACTTCTGGTTTATCAGGGCACGAAGTCCGGGGTTCCTGAGGGAAGTAGGGAAGGGGGGAGCGCGAGTCTTTGGAGCAGCAAGAGCTGCAACCCTGAGGCGTGGGTGTCTGCAGGATGGGCAGGCTGAAACTTCAGTTTGGGGATGGACTTTTGCCCCATGGGATCCAGGGTTCTGTGTTTCTTAGGAGGTTTCCGCATTACTCTTTCTTACAGCTCTTTGAAAAGGCCAACAAACACCACTTCTTACACAGCCTGGCCCTGTTAGCGGTGCCCCACTGCAGAAAGCCCCTCTGGGTAATGTTACCCCCTTGCCTAACCCTGACCAAGCCCCACCAACTCCTTCTCAGTCTGCCATTTCCTTACTATCTTGTTTGCTTCCTTGTTATCTCCTTCAGGCCGGATTACTGCTAACCTCTGGAACCACCTTATTCTGCACCAGCTTTTACTACCAGGCTCTGAGTGGAGACCCCAGCATCCAGACTTTGGCCCCTGCAGGAGGGAGCCTTCTACTCTTGGGCTGGCTTGCCTTGGCTCTTTGAACTTCCTTGTTTAATTTCTGAGTACTGTTTTGAGAATTGGAGCAGGGAGGGGATTAAAAGAGAAAGGCAAGTAAAGAACTTTGAAGTCTTTGTTCATCTAACCTCTTGGAGGAGGAAGGGTAGGGGTTATCAACTTCCGAACTCCCTCCCTTTCCTAAGACTGAATCAGTGAGCTTTGGGTCTGGGGATTCTGTTCACCTCAAGTAAATTTGTTATGAGGTTCTTAACCAGGTGGGTATCAGAGTCAGAAAGAATGCTTGAAATAATGCAGATTCTCACTGAAGCCCTCTTTGAGGCCTGGGGATCTGTATTCTAATGAGCTCGTCTTCAGATTCTAGTGGTTCAGATGCTCACAAGAATTTGAAGATTCTTGTAGGGTAGTGATTTTCAGCCCCATCATTCCACAAATTTACTGAGCACTCACTTACTCTAGAAGTCAGCGGTAAGGCAAGGCAGGACAGGAGGAGTGCTGTTCTAGTAGCCCCCACTTATCTGTGGTTTTACTTTCCACGATTTTACTTCGCACAGTTTTAGTTACCCACGGTCATCATGGCCCAGTAATGCAAAATAGAAAATTCCAGAAATAAACAATTTGTAAGTTGTAGATGGTGTGCTGTTCTAAGTAGTGTGGTGAAATCTCGCCATCCCGCACTGTCTCACTGTGGTGTGAATCACCCCTTTGTCCAGAGTTACCAGCCCATTATTTACTTAGTAGCCGTCTCAGTTATCAGATTGACTGTTAGGGTGTCACAGTGCTTGTGTTTGGTAGCCCTTAATTTACTTAATAGTGGTCCTGAAGCACAAGAGTACTTATGCTGGCAGTTCGGATGTGCCAAAGAGAAGCCGTAAAGTGTTTCCTCTAAGCGAAAAGGTAAAAGTTCTTGACTTAAGGAAAGAAAAAAAAAAGTCATGCTGATGTTGCTAAGATTTACAGTCAGAACAAAGCTTCTATCTGTGAAGTTGTGAAGAGGGAAGAAATTTGTGCTCATTTTGCTGTCATACCTTAAACTGCAAAAGTTACAGCCACAATGCATGGTAAATTCTGTGTCAAGATGGAAAAGGCATTAAGTTGGGTGGAAGACATGAAGAGGAAACATTTCCCGATAGATGGCAACCTGTCATGCCAAAAAGCATTGAGTCTATATGAAGACTTCAGCCAACAGTCCAAAAGGAAAAAACAGAATATGTGGGGTTCAGTACTGTCTGTAGTTTCAGGCACACACCAGGGGTCTTGGAACGAATCCCCTTTGGATACAGGGGATACGAAGTTACAGTATACTTTGGGGTTCAAAGAAGGGATAGAACATCATCTATTAGGGGTCAGAAAATGTTTCACAATGTTTGAGGTGAACCTTGAAAGAACTCAGTTGTGTGAAGGAAACTGCAAACAAAGGTGGGAGTGGAGAAGTATGGGACTAAAGGATCCCGTGTGAGCTGAGTTTCTGAAAACAGGAGTGATTAAAAATGACAAGGCAGGCTGGGGTAGCTCCCACAGCATGAAGAGAACTGGGAGACATTTAGGGGGCAGCATTAAGTCAGTGCTCATCAAGTACTGATCATGTATCAAACACAAAAGGAAATTCAAGTGTGAGCAAGATAGATGCCATCCTTTCCCTAACAGAGCTTTCCATTTGGTAATGGACCTTAAATGACTAAACACAAATATCTCGTTGGAGCTGTGCTGTGCTTGAAGGAAAAGAATGGAGGCAGTGGAACAGTGGAGCAGTGGAGGGTGTGCCTTGCAAAGCTGGAAAGAAGTGTATTCTAGGCAGAAAGACTAAGTGGGCAAAACAGGACAAAAAGGAGCAGTTCAAAATCTTTGAGGCAGGAGAAAAGTTGAGTGAGTTGGAAGAAGTAAAACTAGTGTGGTCATCACAGGGTGATTGGGGGCCCGGAAGGCCAGTGTGGACCTTGCAGGCTGACACTCTTGGAATTTCTTTGTTGTGCAGCAATAAATCATTGAAAGGTTTTTAAAGTGAGAGTGCTAGAATCTGATCTGTTTAAAATATCTGGAGAACTAGTCCGAGGACGGCAACAGGGAGATCAGTCACGAGGCCACTGAAGAGGTCCAAGGGGTGAGATGGTGGTGCCGTGGCATAGGGTAGGAGAGGTGGTGAAAGTGATCCCATTCAGAATATAGTTTCAAGATAGTGCTGATAGGGCTTGCTGATGCAGTGCACACAGGATGAGAGAGTTCTGGCTTACACACCTGATTGGATGGAGGTGCTGTTACTCAGGTGGGTAAAACCAAAGGAGGGGCAATTAGTGGGAGGCAAATCAGGTCAGTTTGGGACATGTTGCTTCCAAAATGTCCAAGAGACATGCTACGGAGGTGCCAGGCAGGTAGTTGGGTAACTCTGGGAGTTGTCTGTCCTTGGAAGAGAGGTCTGGACTTAAGTTTACTCTGCAACCCACTGTGGTTGGTCTTTCATCCCATTTCTTCCCCATAAATGCCCTTGGAAGGGTCCTGTGACTCACTCTGACCTCCTGGTTGCCAGATCTAATGGATGATTTTCAATCTCATTTTCCTCAGCCTCTCTGCAGCATTTGACACAGTTGGCCACACTGTCCTTGAAACACATGTTGCTTCCATGACAGCACTCTGCTGGTTTTCTCTGTGGCCACTTTGCCAGCTTTTCCTCCCCTGTGTGGTTTAATTCAGTGGTTTCCAATTTTTTTAAATTTAATTATATATTTTTAAAAGATTTTATTTATTTTTAGAGAGAGAAGGAAGGGAGAAAGAGAGGGAAAGAAACATCAATGTGTGGTTGCCTCTGACATGCCCCCACCGGGGACCTGGCCCACAACCCAGGCATGTGCCCTGACTGGGAATTAAACCATCGACCTTTTGGTTAGCAGCCCACGCTCAATCCACTGAGCCACACCAGCCAGGACTGGTTTCCAAATTTTAATGAAAAAATGAGAACTCCTATGTATATGTATTTTGATTTCATTCTTTTTTAATTTCTACCTTTGTGTATGTTTTATAAAGTGCATATCAGTCTAATATACTGGAGTTGCATACTTAATTTTGAAGGTGTGCATTCAAAAAAGTACAGACCTTTTCTCTAATTGAGGATTTTTAGGTAATCTCATTTAGCCCCACAACTTTCATTAGGATCTGCACACTTTAAATGCAGAGTTTCTATCTCCCACCTTAGCTCCTACTGAGCTCCGGCTCCTGCAGCAGCTGCAGTGTAGCAGTGCTAGACTTGAGTGGAGACTTGAAGCAGGTAGCTGATGAGGAGAGAAAGGGGCCTGTTCCAGACCAAGGCAAGAGCTTTCAAGGCAGCCCCGAAGCAAGAGAGAGCCCAGTGCATTCAAGACCTGAAAGGGTTCCTGGTGGCTGGCTTGAAGATCATGAGAGGGTAGTAGTGAAAGGTACGGACAGCAGGGGCAAATAGTGGGGAGACTGCTGAGACCTTGGACTGTTTTCTGGAGACACTGGGGAGCTACTGAAGCATTTATATCTAGGGAATGGGACATGATAGGGAGTGAGGCATAGAGGATCACAATATATTTTTATTTCTTTATTTAAAGATGAATAAAATAAGATCCCAAAGGGAACCTCCAGAGTGGCCCAGAATGCACTGGATCTTCCGGCTCCTACCTCCCAGTTTAGTGCTCTTGATCCATTTCCGTCCTTCATCCCAGGCAATATCTGGGATTTAGGGAACCTCCAGGTGGGGATCTCGGCTTCTGGAATGGCCACTCTCCAGTAACGTGATAGCTAATACCTTACTTAGCTTTGGTCCTGCCAGTGGGCTTGACTCTTGAGGAACCAATATAAATAAGGCCTGCTTGATAATTTGTCCCTATTATTACTACATCTTGCATCCAGTCTTCTCAATAGTCCTGAAGGTTGGTGGTAAGTGAAGCTAAGAGAAATACAGTGACCTTTTCTGTGTCATACAGCTAAGACCTGGGTAAGCTGTGATTCAAACTCTCTTCTGTCCAATTCCCAGAGCTAAGTTCTTTTCCTTCATGCACATACCAAGAAACTCAGATTTCAACAGTGAAGACACTTTCTGGAGATGATGCCCTCTGCACGACAATGTGCCTCTCGCTGAGGATCTCCTTCATCCCTCTCCAGAAGAGGAGAAGAGGAAACATAAGAAGAAGCTTATGGTACAGAGTCCCAATTTCTACTTCATGGGTGTGAAGTGCTCAGGATGCTGTAAAATCACCACTGTCTTAGCCACGCACAAGCGGTCATTTTGTGTGCTGGCTTCTCCGCTGTCCTCTGATGGACAACAGGAGGAAAAGCCAGGCTTCCAGAAGGATGCTCCTTCAGAAGGACGCAGCACTAAAACCACCCCGAATCAAGATGAGTGGGGAATCATCTCAATAAACACATTTGGCATACAAAAAAACAAAACAAAACAAAAAAACAGCGAAGACAGACTCTAAAACATAATTTGATACTGTGTTCACCATTACAAGTAGAAACACATTGTAACACATTGAAGCAGTGGGTTTGTTTTGCATTTGGTAAGACTTCAGTCTACCTCTGGGTTTTCAGCATGCACAGTTAGAGGGACAAAACCATACTGGTAACAGAGTGAGAGGGAGCCCTGGCTGGTGTGGCTCAGGTGGTTGGGTGTGGTCCACAAACCGAAAGGTTGCTGGTCAGATTCCTAGTCAGGGCAGGTGCCCGGGTTGCGGGCCAGGTCCCCAGTTGGGGGCATGTGAGAAGCAACCCATCGCTGTATCTCTCACACACTGATGTTTCTCTCCTTTTTCTCCCTCTCTTCTACTCTCTCTAAAAGTAAATTCATAAAAATCTTAAAAAAAAAATAAAAATGCAAGAGGGAAAACAGGAGTGTCTGGAGCGCTTAGGATGGAGTGGGCAGCCGGAAAAGACAAAACAGTACGCGTGGAGCCCACACTGTGAAGGGTCTCTTGGGCCAAGCCTGAGTCAACTTTGACTTTCCTTTTCCTCACATCCTACATCCAAGCCATCATCAAGCACTGTGGGCTCAAACACATAACTGGAATCTTGTCATTTCCCCCCATCTGCACTGCTACCACTCTGGCCCCTGGCCCAAGCCACCACCAAATGTTCCCTAGTTTTTTGCAAGGACCTTCTGCTTTGCCTACCTATAGCCTACTCTGTACAAAGGAGAGAGATAGATGGGGGGCAGGGAGAACACACCTCCTAACACAGTAGTCCTCAGCCTTAGCTGCACATTAAAATCTGCTGAAGAATTATGACATAACTCAAAAATTTATGTCTACATCTCACACCAGATACTCTAATTTAGATTATATAAGATGGGGTCCAATTTTTTAAAGCACCCCAGCTGATTCTAACTTGTGGCCAGAATTGAGGACCACTGTTTCAGTACATGAGTCTCATGTCTCTGTCTGAACCCTCTAACATTTCCCATCTCACTCAGAGTGTAATGCAATGGTCTACATGGCTGTATGTGACCTGGCCTCCTGCGACCTCTCTTACCTTCCTCTCATTCATTCTATTCCAGCTACATTAGCCTTCTTTTTGTTCACTGAACAAGTAAGGCATGCTTTTGCCTCGAGGCCCTTGCCCTGTTGCCTCCACTTGAAACACTCTTCACTTAGCAGTCTCCAAGTCTCAGTCCTTGACCTCCTTTAAGTTTATACTTAACTATCACCTTCCTGGTGACGCCTTCCTAATCCACACTCTTTATTTTATTTTTTAAAATATTGTATTTATTTATTTTTAGAGAGAGGGGAAGGGAGGGAGAAAGGGAGGGAGGGAAATATGGAAGTATGAGAGGTATTTGTTGCCTCTTGCACGCGCCCCCACTGGAGACCTGGCCCGCAACCCAGGCATGTGCCCTGACTGGGAATCAAACTGGTGACCTTACCTGTTGCAGCCTGGCACTCAATCCACTGAGCCGCACCATCCAGGGCCTAGTCTACCCTCTTTAAAATTGTAAACCCTGCCCACCACTCTCTACCCTCCTTTTTTCTGCTCTGTTTTTCTTCATAAGCACTTGTCACCATCTGCTGACTTTTGATGTATTGTACTTACATTATCTGTCTCTTCTTCACTAGAATGTAAACCCCAGGGAAGGGGGTTAATTGTTTTTAACTGGGATATATCCCTAACACCTTAAATGCTGTCCGACATACAGTAGATGCTCACTCAGTCTTTGTTGAATAACTGTATTTCTGCATGTTGATGTGTTTTGGTGGAGGGTGGTACATGGTTTGGGCCATGTAGAATCAGAGGCACTAAGCAATACCAGGGGGGAGGTCAAGCCCTTGTCTGAAGGAGATGAGGACCAAAGCTGTGGGAGCAGTTAACCAGAGGAACATGGACATAGAGGCAAAGGAGCCCCCCAAACCAGCTTCTTCCCATGTTTATCTTTTTTAAAAAAGACTTTATTTATTTATTTTTAGAGAGAGGGGAAAGGAGGGAGAAAGAGAGAGAAACATTGATGTGTCATTGCCTCTCGCATGACCCCAATTGGGGACCCAGCCCACAACCCAGGCATGTGCCCTGACCAGAAATCGAACCAGCGACCCTGTGGGTTGCAGGCTGGCACTCAATCCACTGAACCTCACCAGCCAGGGCTCCCCATGTTTATCTTGATGAGTTTCTCCTTCATCTGCCTGATTAATAGACATGTACTTGAGGTCATCCTTGACATTTTTACCATCACATCTCATCCCCAAACAAGTTTTGTTTTTTAAAACTTATTTATTTATTTATTCTTAGAGAGAGGGGAAGGGAGGGAGAAAGAGAAGGAGAGACACATGGATGTGTGAGAGAAACTTTGATTGGTTGCATCTTGCACATGCCCCACTGGGGACTGGGCTGCAGCCCAGACACATTCCCTCACAGGAAGGGAATTGAACCAGTGACCTTTTGCTTTGTGGGATGATGCCCAACCAACTGAGCCACATGGGTCAGGGCCCCAAAGAAGTTCCGTATTGTCTAAATATCTCCAAAATCTGCCACTTCAGTCTGTCTGCCCCAGCCACTCTCTCCCCCATACTACTGCCAACAACCCAGCCTGGGTGCCCCCATTGTTCTCCACATTGCAGTTTTAATGGTGTTTCTAAAACAAAATTTGACCTTAAACTTTTCTTAATTACATATTGTCTTAAAAATCTTTCGGTGGGCTCCCTGATGCCCTTGGGACCAAGTCCCAACTCCAACATGCCATCTATGCGCATAAGCTGCCCTGCCTCTCTAAACTCATCTCTTGCCATTCAGCCTTTAGGTCCCCAAGGCACAGGACTCCCTCACACCTGGAGCCTCTGCCTAGGACCTAAAAGAAGGGACTCCTTTTGGGGGAAGCCTTTTCTGTTAACTGTGCTGCCTCTTCTGGTCTCCCTGAATCTAACATCCTGCACACTCACTACTGACACTATGTGACTGCCTGTCACTGGAGTGGCCTGGCACGCCCGAAGTAAGTACTGTCATTGCAAGGTATCTGTGTGGGTCACTGCAGCGTCAGGGAGAAGAGACAGCGAGGGAGTTCCAGGGAGGTAGAAAGGGAGCCAAGAACTAATTCTAGAGTCCAATGAATGAATGTGAAGGGTGTTCCGCTGCGTCAGCGAGGCCCGAATCGCCCTTGGGAGAAGGAGCCTGGGGTCCCGAGCAGTGCCGACTGCCCTCGCTTTCTATCAAGGGGCGTTGAGCACTGAGCGCACGCAGACGTGGCGGGGCTAGCAGGGAAAGGTCTGAGCCGCCTGCCCTCCCCGGGAGAGCTTCCTCTCTGGCCTTCGGCAGTCAAACGGAAGAGGCGGGGACGCCAACCAAGCACAAGACCCCGCGCTCCCGGGTCCACCGCCAGGCAGGAGAGCCGGCATCCTTTCTGCGCAAGCGCGGCTACCAGGCCAGGGGCGGGACCTAGACAGTCGAGGGGGCGGGGTCATATCTGGGCCCGCCTCCACTAGCTCTTGTGAGCCTCCGAGCGCTGGGCACCCCACTACTCTAGGGGCTTCAGGTGAGCTGCGGGGCGCAGAAGGGTCAGGACGCCTCCCTCGAGGTCGGGCCGTCGGTCTGATTGTGGGTCCATCTGTCCTGCCGTTTGCCAACAGCCGCCTCCGCGGAGAATGGGAGAACAAAGGGAGGGGGCGGTTCTGGAAACCCCAGAGGGAATCCAGGGTCCCAGGTACTCTGCCCCGCCTGCTGACACTTTCGGTTTCTCCCCGAGTCAGAGAGGCGCCGCCCAAAAGACCCTGGGTGGGCGCCGGGCGCAGCTGTCTCTTCGCGTTTTCCTGTCCGTCTTTGTGTCTGTCTCTGTGTCTGTCTGGCTGTCTCCGAGCTTGCCTCCACTTCTAGAACTAAGCGCTTCCGGGACACCCACAACCCACGAACCCTCATCCCTTTCCAATGGCAGGTAAGTGGACGCAAGGCTGAGGGTCTCCGTTATCCCCTCCCCACGGACTTGGGAGCTGGGTGTCGAACGCATCCTCTGGGAATGTGCTCGGACTAGCTGGGTGGGGCCCCTCCCTTCCTCCCAGGAAGCCTCCGCCCTGCTCCTCCGCCCCACCTTTTTCAGTCTGTTCTCACCACATTCCACCCCCCCCTCCCGCAGCCTCGTGGTCTCCCACGGGCTAAAGGGAAGGGGATGTGGCCACAGGTCCCTTTCTTATCTACCCTTGTTCCCCCACAGGATACTTGCCCCCCAAAGGCTACACCCCTTCGCCCCCTCCTCCCTACCCTGTGAATGCTGGGTACCCAGAGGCAGCACAGCATCCTGGGCCAGGGCAGGCGCCATTGCCCACCCACGTGCCTGCCCCTGCTCCTGGCTTCGCTCTCTTCCCCTCGCCTGGCCCCAGTGCCCCGGGGCCTGCTGCCCCCCTCTTGCCACTGCCCGGGGTGCCTTCTGGCCTCGAATTCTTGGTGCAGGTGAGTAGGAGGTGGGGAGGGAGGAGCGACAGGGAGGCGACGAAAGCGTGCAGGCCTGCCAGCTGAGGTGGGCGCGGCCCTCACTCTCTTTCCAGATTGATCAGATCTTGATTCACCAGAAGGCTGAACGAGTGGAAAGTGAGTGGAAGGACGAGTAGGTTGGGCCTTGTGACGGGGGCAGAGATAGTGGGCTCTTGGGCAGGTGCTGGTGCCTGAGCCTCCCTGTCACCCCCTGGCAGCTCTCCTAGGCTGGGAGACAAGTAACCGGTATGAACTGCGCTCAGGGGCCGGACAGCCCCTGGGTCAGGCGGCTGAAGAGAGCAACTGCTGTGCCCGTCTGTGCTGTGGCGCCCGCCGGCCCCTTCGTGTCCGTATGGTGGACTCCGGGGACAGAGAGGTGCTGCGCCTGCTCCGCCCACTCCACTGTGGCTGCAGCTGCTGTCCCTGTGGCCTCCAGGAGGTGGGCGGAGAGGGATGGGTCAGGGAGAGGTTCGGGTAGGGGGCAGGCAGTAATGCAGAGGACCAATGATGGAGCATCAGGAGAGTGAGGCATGGGAGTGAACAGGCGGCATCGGAGGTCTAGTGATGGGGGTAACAGGTGGTCTACTGAAAGAGATCTTTTGAGAATAAACAGGAGACAGAGCTGGAATGGTGAGAGCTTGGACCAGGGTGCCCTGACTCAGCAGTAACCCTCTCTGCCTCCCACTTCAGATGGAAGTACAGTCTCCACCCGGCACCACCATTGGCCACGTGCTACAGACCTGGCATCCCTTCCTCCCCAAGTTCTCCATCCAGGATGCAGATCGCCATACGGTCCTGCGAGTGGTGGGGCCCTGCTCGACCTGTGGTTGCGGCACAGACACCAACTTTGAGGTATCAGGAATAAGGGGAAATTCCTGGGAACTTCATAAGTCAAGATGGCAGCTTCTTCCAGGCAGGATGGCCAACACTAATAAGGTCAAGACACCCAGCTCATCAATCCAAATGTACTGTGACTCCTACCACATTTCCAGCGTTCCTCCATTCAGAAATAGGATGGCTCCATGGTGTTATGAAAACATGACAAAGAGGGTTGCATCTTGATTGTTAAATGTTAATTGTTACCTGCAGCCCTGTGTTGGGAGGAGGGGGGCATAATCTAAGGCCAGGCTGGATTTAGGGTGAAGGATGATTGTTGGGTCTGCTGTGGGCTGGACCACTGTGGCTGCTGTCCATGAGTCTGTGAGCTCAGGTCCTGGAGCAAGCACCAATTTAATCTATTAACATCCTCTGGCTTGCTTGCCAATCTAGAACTCCAAATGGCCCCTCCAACCTGGAATCCAGGTGATATCCTTCACACCATGCATTCCTGTCACCAGCGCAGAGCTTGGAGAACTCAAGTGGTGACAGTTTCAGGGTGAGGCCTGGGAAGCACCTTTACTTCTCAAAGACAAAGGCACTTAACAGACCCTTGAATTCTTTAAGGGATGATTACCTATGCAGATAAGGGAGAAACAACAGGTATAATCCAATGGACTTTCCAAGGCATCTGATGAGGTGTCCTACCTACGGTTACTTTTAAAAATTGAGTCACCTTGCCCTGGCCAGGTGGCTCAGTTGGTTGGAGTGTCCTCTCGTGTACCAAAAGGTTGTGTGTTCGATCCCTGGTCAGGGCATGTACAGTAGAAAATGGATCCATGTAAATGTTTCTCTTTCTCCCCCTCCCCCCTTCCTCTTTGTTTAAAATCAGTAAACACATCTTTCGGTGAGGATTAAAAAAACCCAGCTGAGCCCTGACTGGTGTGGCTCAGCTGGTGGGCACTATCCCACAAAGCAAAGTTCGCCGGTTCAGTTCTTGGTCTGGGCACATGCCTGGGTTGTGGGTTCCGTCGCCGACTGGGGCGTGTGCGAGGGGCAGATGATTCATGTTTCTCACACTGAGGCTTCTCTCCCTCTCCTTCTCCCTCCTCCTCTCTCTAAAAATAAATAAATAAAATATTTTTTAAAAATTGAGTCTCCTTAGCAGCTGAGGGGAGATTCTAATAGGTACTGGTTGGGAAAGAGATAACTTGGTGACTTCTATTTTTTTTAAATATTTTTTTATTTTTAGAGAGAGGAAGGGAGGGAGAAAGAGAGGGAGAGAAATGTCAATGTGTGGTCGCCTCTCACGTACCCATCACTGGGGACCTGGCCCACAACCCAGGCATGTGCCCTCAGTGGGAATTGAACCAGCATCCCTTTGGTTTGTAGGCCAGTACTCAATCCACTGAGCCACACCAGCCAGGGCCTACTCGGTGACTTCTAAATGGGAATGTGTAGACTGTGGGGTTCTCATAGGGCCAGTCTCCCTTGTACATAATTATGGATGGTCCATATTTGGGACTGTGCTCTTGGGACCACAGGGTTGCCTGGGAGAGAGCCTGCCCAGCTTGGGACTAGTCTGCAGGTGTAGGACAGTGGTGTGGGACAGTGAGGGAAGGGGTTGGGAAGGACATAGAAGGAAATCACACTAGTTCTAGTCACTGGAGAATGAACATAGAAAAAGCACCAGGGAGTCACTGTGATCACCACCTACGTCAGCAGGGACTATTGACGCTGGGCCCAGAGAGTTCAGTGGAAAGCCCCTTGCACATGCCCCTACCAGGGACAGAACCCACAACCCAGGTATGTGCCCAGATCAAGAACTGAACTGGTGACCTTTTGCTTTGCGGGACAGTGCCCAACCAGCTGAGCCACACTGGTCAGGGCTCAATTTGTTTTTTTAACCCTCATCCAAGGACATGTTTATTGATTTTAGAGGGAGAGAAAGGGAGAAAGAGAGAGAGAAACGAACTCCTGGGGGCTGCTTACTGCTGCCCTCTCCCCCCAAAAGGTGGGCTTGGATCCCCTGTAGTGGGGAGGCCTGCATGTGTGCTGGACAGAGCCCTCCTTCCTTTCCAGAGGAAAGGCACCTCTTTGGGTAGACACAGCCTTCTTGGAGCTGGTTAGCTGATAGGGTGCAGCCAGGGTTTTAGCAGCCTCCCTTGCCCTCTTGTTCAAGCTACTCTGTGCAGGGCACAAACTGTACGAAATGTGGGTGGCAGGGATGTTGGCAATGGAAACAAACCTAGCAACCAGCCACACACTAAGGAGATAAGACAGCTGTGCTTCCATTTCTCTCACCACTGATGTTCAGTTGCCATGTTGGCCCTTCAAGAGGAACAGATCTAAGTCTGAATCCTCATTTTTGCTATATACTCACAGTGTGTCCAAAGGTGACTCAGTTTCCCCAGAAGACACATGGAAACCCAAGGCTGTTGGGAGGACTCACTGAGCGTAGAGCCAGCACAGTTCATACAGGGCGACAGTGGGTGTGAGATTGGAGACAGGCGAGCGCAGTTGCATCTACCCCAGCTGGGTCTCGTCTTCTTCCCTCTCTCCCTCCTGACAGGTGAAGACCCTGGATGAGTCCCGCAGTGTTGGCCGCATCAGCAAGCAGTGGGGGGGGCTGCTCCAAGAAGCCCTCACGGATGCAGATGACTTTGGCTTGCAGTTCCCACTGGATCTGGATGTGAAAGTGAAGGCTGTACTGCTGGGAGCCACATTCCTCATTGTGAGTTGGCTGCCCCTCCTTTGCTCCCACTGGAGGCTTTTTGCACTTCCTGGCCTCCTGCTAGGAGAGGCTTAGGGACAGCCTTTATGGGGGGTTGTAGCTCCAGACCTGGGTTGTGGTAGCTGAGCCAGGCTGGCCCAGCCTCATCTCCTGCTGACGGTACCCTCCCCTCAGGACTACATGTTCTTCGAGAAGCGAGGAGGCACTGGGCCCTCTGCCATCACCAGTTAGACGTCACCTCAGGGTGAGGAGACTATCACCATAACCAGAATCCAAGATGGTCACCTGGCCTGGCCTGGCCCCTCCTCAGAGGCAGCCCCTTTCCTCCATATACACTACAGGGGACAAACAGGGATGCCTAAGAGGCTAGGGGCCATGGTGCCCCACCCCTACCCTATTCCCCTGGCCTCCTTCGCCTGTGGCCCCCACAGAAGGGTATGTATGAGAGCCCTTTCCCCGCTACCTCTCACCACTGTCCCTGGCAATCCCTCAGCACGAGGCATACCGGCATATTGGCTTTCGGACTTTCCCTCCTCACTTCATCCCACCCACTTCCAGGGCCTCTGCTCTGGTTTGTGGAATCCAGGGCTCTGGGGTTTCACAAAGGAAGCTGGGGTGGGGAGAGTCAGCAGCACCAAAGATGGCTGATATGGCCACCCTTCTCTGTGTCAGCTCGACCACCATGGCGCTCAGAGGGGGTCCCCACATCCCTAGCAACAGCTCTAGGGCCTAGGCCCCAGTGCCGACCTCCTCTTCCCTGTGGGCCTTTCTCATAGCTGGTGCTTGCTGCAGCTTCCTGTGCCTTACTCAACCACCCCTCCTTCCCTGTTCCTACAAAAGAGGCTGCATCTTTGTATGTTATATTCATATAAACTTTGAAACTTTTTGGATACCGGAAGATGTATGTAATGGGAGAGGGTAGAAGAAAGAGCTGGTGGGGAAAAAACAAAGGGAAATGTGGCAGCTGGGCAGGGTGGGGGCTGCCCGTCTCGTGACCCGTGCTGCCAGGATCAAGCGTCAGTGAGTCCAAAGGAGCAACTTTCATCACCCATGATGCCCCCGGCACAAGCCAAGGCAGTGTGGGCCATGTGCCCCCAAGTTCGTATGGCTGCTTCCATCCTCCAAGGTGGCCCACTGTGGTGGCTGATGGCAGTTCAGGATGGCTGTTCCCCTGGTTCCGTATAGCCACTTAATCATTTTCTGTAGCAAGCAGAAGCTTCCAATGGATATGGTGTGTAGCGGCTCTGTTCCTCCAAGTCCTCCTCTTGGTTGGAAACATGGTGGGCAGGTGAACCAGATCCTTCTATGATTCAGCCAAGGGAACTTGAGCCTTCAGAGGCCAAAGGTAGGAGGAAACACTTGTCAGGGCCAGACCCTGGGCTCCTCCTGTACCTGCCCATAGCAGGCTCTCTTCAGGTGGGAAAGTATGCCCTTTCAGGACCTTGTTCTGGTTCTGCTTGGTCCGACACAGTCAGGCCCTTGGTGCATCCTGGTGTCCATGTCTAAGGGAGCGGAGCTCAGGACCGAGCCAGGACATAGCGACTGGCTGCTGATAGGTCCCACTGGTAATGCTCCAAGATGCGCCGGCAGTCGGCTCTGGACCGGCTACTCAGGTGGAAGAGCTGGTCTACCTGTGGAAACAGGAGGGAGGGCAGCTGACTGCCAGAGAACAGGGACAGGAGAGGTGGGAACCCAAGAGAAGGGTCTGGCTTTACCTTAAGGTTCTGGATGGCAGAAACTACATCTCCCCCAGTGGCTCTTAGTGCCACTTGGCACTCCTGGTGGGTGACTCCATGTACACTCAGCTCCACCTGCAGGGGACAAAGCCTCACTTAGGCTCCTACCCAAGCCTGTAACCCCTTATGGACACCAGGCCACTCAGGGAGACCTCACCTCCATAACCCTCTTCTGCAACTTGGGATCGGGAACAGTGGCTTTGCTGGCTCTGGGCGCTTCCAAGGGGTGATTGTGCAGTGGTTTTCTTTTGGGCCTAGAAGGCCGCTCCCTGGGGGGCTGGCTGAGCTGAAAAGAGCTGGAGGCAAAGGGAGGGCGGGGTGGCAGGCCTGGGGGTCCCTGGGGTACATCTCTGGCATGTCGAAGTTCCGGGGGGCTCGAACCACCCCCTGTCGGGCAGGGGCGCAGGGACAGAACAGATTCCAGACTCTTGGAAATGCCTGCACAGTTTAGAGAAAAAAAAAAAAAACTTGAGAGGAAGCCCAGATGCTGGATCCTGTCTTCTTCCCATTTTCTGTCTGCTATCCTCAGGTGGTCTTTGTGTTAGGTGGGGCAATAAGACAGGTGTGCAGAACAGACACCCAAGCCTAGGCTTGAGGACCCAAAGAACTGAGTGCATGGGAAGATGCTGTTCAGTGGAGAAGGCAGATCTTTAAGTATAGCTGGGATGGATGTCAACAAGCAGAATGAGTGGGGGGGAGGAAGTCACGTGGAGAAATCATAGATATAAAGGCATGGATTCAGAGCAGGGGGCAGAACTGGAGGGTTGTTCTTGATCTCAGAGAACCTGGGGCCCTGCCTCCCATCAGTCACCTTTTATCCTCTGCAGGGGCATGTTCCTTCTCTGACCCTTTGCTGGAGGTAGCTCCTGAAGCTTTGCCTTTGGTCTGACCCTGTTGGAGAGTGATCAAGTTCATTGTCCACCCCAGCCCCCCCAACACACATATCAATGTCCCCTCCCAAAGAATCTCTGGGGCTCCCTGGCTGACTGAGACCCAGAGTGGAAGCTCCACCTGGAAGGCAAGTCCAGCCTCCTAGCTTTTCCCTGGACCCACCCGAAGTTTCCCTTCCAGAGCAGTTGCTGAACTTGGTTGCTTCCCCCAGCACAGCTCTGTCCCCCATTCTTTCAGGTCCTCACCCATCTGTGCTTCCTCGGCTTTGCTCTCCCCAGGCAGGGGATCCTCTATGGACGGGACAGGTGGCTGGGGAGCCCCTCAAGTCTGCCAGTGTCACTGCTGAGGCTGGGAAGCTGCCCACTTTCAATGTGCGACCGTTCTGGCCCTTCCAGGTTGTGGAGCTGGGGCTGTGGGAAGAGGCACTGGTGATAGGGGTGAGAGCAAGGGGGAATGGAGGCTGGGCTCCCACTCGCATTCAGCTCAGAAGCTGTGCGCCATGGAGCTGCATCTGCCTGGAGGAAGGAAAGCCTTTTTCTCCCTAACACAATAGGTCTCTATGGGCCTGTGGTGGCTCCAGCCTGGAGGCCAGGCCTGGTGGAGTTCTCAGGGCCCAATGAGGAGAGGTGGGAATGAATCAGAGGGTCAGAGCTGACGGAGCTGGGAGAAGCAGAGAAGGAAGCAGGGTCAGGCAGGTTGGGAGGATTCATAGGGAACATGAGGGCCCTCACCTGCCCTCGATGATAGTGATGGGATCTCCAGGCTCCATCCTCAGAGCACCTGGCTCCGTGACATCCCTCACGCAATGTCCCTCAGGAGGCCAGGCCTGTAGAGACAGGAGGAAAGGGTGGCTGCACTCATGGCCTGAGTCAGAAGGGTATCATGGAGCAGGGGAGAAAGGAGACTCCTCTTTATGCACCCACCAATCAAACCCACAGTGTGTCCTCTGTCCTGGGCCCAAGATGGCACTGTCCCTGTCCCCCAGTTGTAGTCCAGTTAGTGGGGGCAGACCTGGATTCCATGCCAAGCTGAACATAGTCCAGGGGTCAGAGAGCAACAAAAGGGGCGGGGGGTCTGTCTCTTCTTAGGGAGATCAAGCGGAGCATTATCCTACACGCTGCTTTTATGCCATACCCAGGCCCATCACATCCACCTCCCAAGCACCTCTGGAAGTGTTCCGTTTCTCCCCAGCTCCACTGTCTTGACCCTCACCCAGACCTTTTCATATCACTTCTACCTCACGGCCATTGTCTCCTACCTGGTCTTCCCGTCTTCAGTATCACCCCTTTAGTCCATTCCTGCACCAAGCCAGAGTGATGCAGCATGTAAAGTTGCCTTGTTACTTCCCTGCTCAAAACTCTTCCATGGCTCCCAAGTGCCCTCAGAGTAAAGACTAAATTTTAACAGTAGAGTGTAGGCTTCCAGTCAAGACGGCAGCATAGGTAAATGCAGTACCTGCATCCTCCCACAACCACATCAAAAATACAACTAAACTACAGAACAACCATCATTCAGTACCACCTGAAATCTAGCTGAGTGCAAGTCCTACAACTAAGGATATAAAGAAGAAGCCACATTGAGACTGGTAGAAGGAGCAAAGAAGTGGAATGGGCTGGCCCCACTCCCATGTAAGGCAAATAAAAATTGGGGGGATATCTTGGCTGGAGTTCCCCCTTGTGGAGCAAGTGCTCCCAGCTCCACACCAGGCCTCCCACCTCAGGATTCTAGTGCCAGGAAGAGAAGTCCCCATACCTTCTGGCTGTAAAAACCAGCAGGGATTATGGCTCGGTGAGATGGAGGACCTCTGGAGTTCCAGGCAGTTCCTCTTAAAGGGCCCATGCACAGACTTACTTGGAGTCACGCACTTTGAGCTCCAGCACTGGAGTAGCAGCTTGAAAAACACCAGGGACATACAGGGAAGGAATGAAGTGTCTGACATCAGCACAAGAGCTAGAGGGGCAGCTTTCTCCCGGATAGAAGTACTAGAAGAGGCCATTGTTCCTTTTCTGAGCCCTTCCCCAACAGACCTGGCAGGAGGTTGCTACATAAGAGTCTCCTTCAACCTGGCTACTACTGTTCGCCCTGCCCTGGTGATTTCTTGAGATCATGCCCCATCATCTTTTGGGCCCACTCAAGTTGTTTCCAGTGGCTTATCCATACAAAAGGCCTGTCTTAGCTCATGCTTCAGACTTTCCTAAAATCTCTCAAACAAGCAACGTCTGACCTTGGCATGCCCCGTACCTCTCATTAAGTGGCCCCAGGCCCAGCACAGGTGGCAGCTGGCCTTGATTTGTAGCGTGGCCTCTCCTGGGCATCTCCAAACCAAGAACAAGTAGCAGCCATCTACAGATCCCTTTGTAGCTCATGCCAGGTGGCCTTGGGCAGAACACAAGCAGTGGCTGACTTTGGCCTGCACCTCCTGGGAGGCCCCAGAGCCAGCACAACTGGTTTATAGCTTCAGCCCATTTTGAGGCACTACCCAACCACCTCCATAAGTGACACTCAAGGGGCAGACTCAGGGGGCACCAGAGCCCCACTGAATTAAGTCCTGATCTGTGGGGTGGACCCCTGCATAGCTGATCCTCCATGGTGGTTGCAGCCAGTCCTTGCAGTTGATTGACGTGGGGGTAAATTCTTTCAACAGATATCAAACCTCAACTACAGCACACACAGGAAAGGGTGGGCACACCTGGAATGCCCAGCTCAGGTGAACGGGGAGGCTGTGCCACTGGACCCTACAGGGAACCTACTACATTAGGCCACTCTATCAAGCCTCAGAGATGCAGCAGTTCTGCCTAACACACAGAAACAAACACAGGAGGCTGCCAAAATGAGGAGACAAGGAAACGTGGCCCAAATGAAAGAACAGAACAAAACTCCAGAGAAAGAACTAAACACAATGGAGACAAGGAATCTAGTAGATGCAGAGTTCTAGACACTGTTAATAAGGATGCTCAATGAACTTAGGGAAAGAACAGATGAACTTAGAGAACACTTCATAACAGCATAACAACATAAAAAAAAGGGCACGGAAACTGTAAAAAAGAACCAGTCAAAAAGAAGGATACACTAACTGAAATGAAGAATAACTTATAGGGAATCAAAGGTAGAGTAGAGGAAGCCAAGGATCAAAACAGTGACTTGGAATATAAGGAAGCAAAAAAGACCTAATCAGAACAGCAGAAAGAGCCCCACACATCTTCGTCATGGATTAGCCTCCCATGCTCTCCTCTGCAGATGGGCTCCATGGCCTAGCACCCCCATTCCTGCTAACCATGATCACACACTGAGGCCCATGAGGAGTAGCTGCCAAGGTTTGTACCAGTCCACAAGCAAGAGCATAGAAGCCATCCCCTCTAGTGCCTCGATCATGGCTACCAACAACTATTACTGGTGCTGCCTGTGCTCCACTTTTAGTAACAGCTCCTGTGGAAGTGCCAAGTACCATGGGGAAGACATCCCCCACCACCCCGGCCTCCCCAAGGCTGACCTAGGTCACTGGTCGGTGAGCTTCTTTTTTGAGAAGTCCACTCTCCTGCTCATGGCCACAGTATTTGAATCCCCAAAGCACTTGAAATCTCCCTAGGGCTCCAGCAGCATGATCACCTGTGACCTGGCTTGGGAAGCCATCTGACAGTCAGCCTGGCAAAGTCAACCCTGGGCCTCCACCTGAGTGGCCACCACCATCCACCAGACTTCCAGAGGCACTAGGCTCTTTTGAGCCCCTCTCCATACCCCTCCTTCTCAACCCCCTACCCCCTCCTTACCCCACCCCATAGTCTCGGCAGGCTGCAGCAAGCAGAAGCAGTTGGGTATTTTTATATCAAAACAGCAAAACACCAAAAAGGAAGTCATGAGAACCCTGCTCTTTACTACCTAAGCCACACATGAGCCTTTCTAACAGCATAGCTGTGTGCCTTCCACCAAGTGGAAAATAAACAACAAGCAGCCAGCAGCATCCCTGATGGTGCTCCTGAGTTGTGTGAAAGAAAAGAAAAGAAAAGAAAGAAAGAAAAGAAGGAAGGAAGGAAGAGAGGGAGGAAGAGAGAAAGAAAAAAGAAAAGAAAAGAAAAGAAACAAGAATCAAAGAAAGTGAGGATAAGGATAGTGTGAAGAGCCTCTGGGACACCTTCAAGCATACCTACATTCACATCATGGGGGTGCCAGAAGGAGAAGAGAGAGAGCAAGAAATTGAAAACCTATTTTAAAAAATAATGAGGAAAAACTTCCCTAACCTGGTGAAGGAAATAGACATACAAGTCCAGGAAGCACAGAGAATCCCAAACAACATGAACCCAAAGAGGCCCACACCAAGACACATCATAATTAAAATGCAAGCCCTGACCAGTGTGGCTCAGTTGGTTTGGCATTATCCAGCAAAACGAAAGGTTGCTGCTTTGATTCCCAGTCAGGGCACATGCCTAGGTTGCAGGTTTGTTCCCTGGTCTGTGTATGTACGAGAGGCAACCAATTGATGTTTCTCTCCCCTTCTCTCTCCCTCCTTTCTCCTATCTCTAAAAATAAATAAATAAATAATTAATTAATTAAAATGCAAAAGGTTAAAGACAAAGAGAGAATTTTAAAAGCAGCAAGAGAAAAACAGTTAGTTAGCTACAAAGGAGTTCCCATAAGACTGTCAGCTGATTTCTCAACATAAACTTTGCAGGCTGGAAGGGATTGGCAAAAAATACTCAAAGTGATGAAAAGTAAGGACCTACAAGCAAGATTACTGTACCCAGCAAAGCTATCATTTAGAATGGAAGTACATATAAAGAGCTTCATGGACAAAAAAAAAAAAAAAAGCTAAAGGAGTTCATCACTACCAAACCAGCATTACATGAAATATTAAAGAGTCTTCTTGAAGAAGGAGAATAAGATTTAAAAAATAAGAACAATAACCATGGCTGGTGTGGCTCAGTAGATTGAGCACCAGCCTACAAACCAAATGGTTGCAGGCCAGGTCCCCAGTGGGGGACACATGAGAGGCAAACACATTGGTGTTTTTCTCCCTCTTTCTCCCTTACCCTCTGTCTAAAAATAAGTAAATAAAATCTTAAAAAAATTTTTTTTAATAAAATAAGAACAATAAATATGTATCTACCAATATTTGAATCTAAAAAACAGTAAATAAATAAGCAAAACGGAAACAGACTAACATGCATAGAACATTTTGAAGGCTGCCAGATGGGAGGGGGCTTGGGGGGTTGGGATTTGGGTGGGAAAGGTGAAGGGATTAAAGAAGTACAAATTGGGCCCTGGCTAATGTGGCTCAGCAGACTGGGTGCTGGCCTGCGAACCAAAGGGTCACCAGTTCAATCCCCAGTCAGGGCACATGCCTGAATTGCAGGCCAGATCCCCAGGGGGATCATGTGAGAGGCAACCATATATTGGTGTTTCTCTCTCCCTTCCCTTCTCTCTAAAAATAAATCATAAAATTTTAAAATCTTTTTTAAAAAGTACAAATTGATAGCAATGGAAGGGTCATGGGGGTATAAAGTACCACATAGGGAATGTGGTCAATAATATTCCAATAACTAGCAGGGGTGTCCAACCCATGGCCCATGGGCCGCATGCAGCCCAGGATGGCTATGAACGCATCCCAACACAAAATCGTAAATTTACTTAAAACCTGTTTTTTGCTCATCAGTTTTTGTTAGTGTTTGTAAATTTAATGTGTGGCCCAGAGCCGCCAAAATGTTGGACACCCCTGAGTCAGATGGGTATGAGATTTATTGGGATGATCACTTAGTAAGTTATATAATGTCTAATCACTGGGGTGTACTCCTGAAACTAATATAATATTGTATGTCAACTGTATTGAAAAATAAAAAACGATTTTTAAAAAGTTTCGAAAAAACAAAAACAAAAACAGTGGAGTACAGTGCTTTAGGGAAAATAGGTCTGAAGTCAGATAGACTGGTTCAGATCCCAACTGTTCCTCTGAGGCAAGTCGCCTAAACTGTCTGTGCCTCAACTGCACCGTCCGTAAAGTTAAGATAACAATCACCTTGTTGGGTTGTTGTGAGGATTAAATGAGTGAACATGCATAAGACACTTAGTACAGTATCTTGCACAGATCAAGTGCTCTATATGTTAACTCTGGTTATTTATCATGCCTTACAAATACCTCCATGGGGCAGCTCTTGGGCACCTCCACTGCCTTTGTTACCTGTACTTACCCCTCCCACGCTGAAACGCTCCTCTGCCTGTCAAACACCCACTGCAAACTACTGTACTGCTTTCTGCTCTGTACTCCTCCTTCTCTGGCCCAGCTTCAGCCCAAAGCCCTTCAGCCTGCATCTGTGTAGCCCCAAACTGCTCCCCGGACACTTAGCATCCTGCAGGTAGGGACTGAATCTGTTCTGTCCTGGACCCAAGCCCAGGAGTCAGTATTGTTAATCTTGTGCATGGAACCCTGGGAGAGAAGATGGGGGGAAGAGAGACTGAGTGTATCTGGGGAGGCAAGGGTTCCCACCTCTTGGATCAGTTCCTCCAGGCAAGAGAAGCTAGGCCGATCAGCAGGGTGGAGGGCCCAGCAGTTCAAGGCGAGGGTGTAGAGGGCCCTGGAGCAGAGAGGAGGCCTAGGCAGCCGGGCTTGATCCTTCTCCAGCCGCTGCAGGATGAGGTAGGGCGGGACCCAGGCCCAGGGCTCCTTGCCCCCAGAGAACATCTCCCACAGCGTCACCCCAAACATCCACACGTCGGAGGCAGAAGAGAAGGCCCCCTGGCGAAGGCTCTCTGGAGCACACCTGTGGAAGTGGAGCTGAAGGGGGCTGGATCTGTGCCCCTCGGAGGTCCCACCTGACACTGAACATGGCCCCTATGCTCCCATTGTCCTCAGAAGTCCTCCTTTCCAAGCCCTTCCAGACCCACGGACTCCTCTGGGCCCAGTCTCCCTCAGAGGATCAGTTTCCTCCGCACTACTCTTCAGCTAGCTGCTGCAGGTCAGATCCTCACCCCTGGACCGGCTTCCGAGACCTACGCCCCTGGGCCCAACCCTCACCAAGCATAGGGGATGGGGCGGGGCCCGTCCATAACGTAACGGCCCGGGGCGCCGCCCAGCGGCCGCACCAGCCCGAAGTCGGCCACCTTGATTGTGCACGGTGAAGTCAGCAGCAAGTTGCGTGTAGCGAGGTCGCGGTGCACCAGTCCGCGGGCCCCCAGGTACACCATGGCCCCCGCCAACTGACGCAGGAAGAGGCAGAGCAGGACCACAGGCAGCGGGGGTGTAGGGGCCGGCGCGGTCAAGCGCGCGTGCAGGGAGCCCAGCGGAGCCAGCTCCATCACCTGCAGGAGCACAGCGCCTCATGAGCGATGGCCTGGTCCCGTGGGCCTCTGGCCACCCACTTTCCTGTCTCATTTCAGCCCCGGGGCTGTCCCCGGAGCCAGGGTCAGGCCTTCTCACCATTTGCAGAGGCTGGCCCAGTACAAGCCCGTGCAGATGCAGCAAGTGTGGGTGCTCCAAGTTCATCATGACAGACACCTCTCGAAGGAAGTCCCTCAGCTCTGTGCCCACTGGGCCTTTGGGAGCCACCCGGAGGGACTTGATAGCCACTGGGACCTGGGGGGGGGGGGGTGGTGAGGCACCATCAGGTACCCTAGGGAACAGCTATCCCAAGGTCAGGGCAGAGCTCGCAGCTGGCCAAGGTACCCAGAATGAAGTAGGCTCCCTGAATACTCACACTCTGACCACTAGGCAGTGTCCACAGCCCTCGGTGCACCACACCAAAGCAGCCGGAGCCCAGCAGCTCCCCCCTGCTCACAGCACCATCTGGGATCAGACACTTTAGGCCCCCCTCTGGCTCAGGGAAGAATGGAGGGCTGTCTGAGGGTGGGGTGGTCTCCTTCTGCTCAGGGGCAGACCCCCCAGGGATCTGAAACAGTGGTGAGAAATCAAGTGTGTGGAACCCTGCATACCTCTACCACTTAGCCCAGCCCATTCCCCAGCCTAAGCTGGCCCTTTAAACCTCTCACCCCCACCCCTAAACACACACCTTATAGACCGAGTTCTTAGGCTTGTTTCTGGAACGGTGCCTCTTCACAGCTTCAGCCAGTCTGCGCTGGGCTGGGGGAGGCAAGAATTAGAGGGCTGGAGTAGTATGAGGGGAGGGGTGGAAACAATGCAAGGGATTTAAAGGCAAGAAGAGGGCTGGTGTGTGGAAGGGGAATGGGGGAGGCGTGTAGCAACTAACAGGTTGGAGGAGGAGAGACTAGGGCCTTGGGACAGGAGTCCCTCACCAGGCCTGCCCATGCCAATGTTGTCCAGGTCCTCAGGTCTCACAAAGTCGAAGTGCTCTGGCCGGGTAACATTCAGCTCCTCAAGTATGGATGGGTAGAACTGGGCCAGCTGGACGTCCTGGAGTAGCCTCAGCAGCCACAGGGAACCTGCCTCTGGGAGCATGTCTGGAGAAAGAACTCCGACTCCTCAGGATAATGGTATACTCTCCTCTAGACAAGTAGCCAGGGTAGGTACCTGAGATACTCAGATACCAGAGATGTGATCCCCAGTTCTCCACTCAACCATCAGAAACACTCAGGTAGAAAGAGAGACACATCAGAGAGAGCCAGGTATCCTGCCACTTTCAAGAGGAATGCTCCCCATACCCAAGCCCGAGTTCCTCTACCCCCTTCACCACTGAGAAACCCACCTCCTTCACACCTGTGATTTTAGCACCATAGACTTCAGGTATGTTGCCCTGCTCACTCTTCTTTTAAACAAATATTTTATTTATTTATTTTTAGAGAGAAGGGAGGGAGGGAGAAAGCAAGGGAGTAAAACATCAATGTGTGGTTGTCTCTCATGCGCCCCCCACTGGGCACTTGGCCAGAAACCCAGGCATGTGCCCTGACTGGGAATCACACTGGCGACCCCTTGATTTGTAGATGGGGGCTCAATCCACTGAGCCACACCAGCCAGGGCCCCTGCTCACTATTGAGATATTACAGCACAATGCCCTGGGTGTACTCTTAGGACACCCAGAGACACTGCCCTTTCGGACCTGAGATACCCCACTGCACACACTCACACACACCTGTGACACTTCATATACATGTGGGGCATTTTGACCTACCACATATATACCAGAGATGCCCAGATATGCTAACTACACCATACCTCCGACATACAGATACACACATACGTGTGTGCGCATAGCACAAAGGCACACTGCCTCCCACACCTAAATACACTGCTGCACACACACACACACTGACACGTACAGATATGCTGCAAAAGATGCTTGAGACACCCAGATGTGTCCTCTCACTTCTGAGATGGCCCGGTGTGCTGCCATAAAACACCCGGCTTACTGCCACGTACCCTCCTACGTACCTGTACTTGAGACAGGGCAGTTTACTGCCCTCTAAATACATCGCCCCATGGGTCTGAGACACCAAGGTCCACATAAACACACACAGCACGGGAGACACTGGGGAACAGCGTGCACATACACCTGGGTTCTGCAGGCACACTTCCCCCTCAAACCAGAGACGGTCAGGTCACTGCCTCTTCTACACAGGAGGCAGCAACATTTGAAATCAAATCAGGCATCTGTGGTTTAAGGTCAGGTACTGCCCAGAGTCATCTCAAGTCCAGATAGGGAGCCCTGCCTGCCTGCACACCTGAGTCACTCAGTCTAACTTAGCTTCAAGGCAACTCCACCCGCCTTTATGAAATAAGGCTCCAGGCGCTCTGGGTGGCAGCTGCCTGCAGAACCTGCAGGAACTCTTCCTTACACACACCTGGATTCTACCTCCCCTCCCCCCACGTTTAGGTAAGCCTGGAGAAAGCGGAGGACCACAAGCTGGGGCCCATTTGGAAACACGGAGGTGAGCGAGGAACTGGGCACTAGCAGGGACAGGGGAGGAGAAAGCCCAGGACCCTGGGCTGCCGCGACCGCTTGCGAAGTGGGAAGAGGAAAGCACGCGAAGGGGGACAGGAGGAAAAACTCCCGCAGAAGGAAAGGACGGAGGAGGGGAGGGCAGAAGAAGGGAGGATGGGGCAGACAGGTTCGGCCCCGCGGAGGCACCCCAAGCGATGGCTTCTCAGCCCCAGCCCCGGCGCTCCAGCTTCCCAGGACCCTCACCTGGCAAAGGCGGAAGCGGTGGCTATGGGGCCTCCTGAGCTGCCAGGACTAAATCCCGAGAAGGGCGGGACCTAAGGCCCGTGAAGGGTGCGACCTGGCAGCTGGCCCGAGTTGGCCAGCGCCGCGCCCCCAGTCCCCCAGTGAGCAATGGTGAGGGTTGCAAGGGCGGTTGTCGGCCTCTCCCTCTCCCAGGTCAGACGCTGAGCAATCTCCCTTCTCCTGTCCTTTACTTGCCTTCCTTCACACTCTCTCCACCTTCTCCCCCTCTTTCCAACCTTCTTCAAAGAACTTTTCACCGCTCCCCAGAATTTCTCCTCTGTCCTGTCCCCCACACCCCCTCTGGCCAAATCCTCACCCCTCTCACCAGAGCCCCACCCTTTAAGTGAATAAGCATCTGATAGCGCTATCCTGCCCGGGCACTAGGAAGATAAGGCTAAACAGGCCTTAGTCCCTGGCCCCTGGAGCTTCCCAGCACTCTAATGGAGGAAAGCTGGCAGCACAGGATGTTCTGAAACGAAGCCAGGGCAAAGAAGTGCTGATGATGGTACAGAAAGTCAACCCTCTTCTAGACAGAGTCCAAGATTCAAGCCATTTTCCTTTTCCCAGCTCTGAAGTTCAAGGACCTCTTGGGGAGCTCCCCAGAGTGAAGCCCAAGGGAGGTCTTGTATGTGTGTGTATTGGGGTGGAGACAGAGCTTCTCAGGGGCTCCTCAGCCCCATCCCAGCTTGGTACCTAGTCTTGTGATCAAAGGCAGGACTCCAGCCCTGGCCAGTGGCTCAGTTCCTTGGAGCGTCGTCCCCTATACCAAAACAGGTTGCGGGTTAGTCCTAGTCAGGGCACATAACTGTGTTTGGGATTCGATCCCCTGTTGGGGTGTGTACGGACTGACGTTTCCTTCTCACATAGATGTTACTCTCTCTCTCTCCCCCACTTCCTCTCTCTCTAAATCAATATGTATACCCTCAGGTGAAGATTAAAAAAAAGTAAAAGGCTACTCCATGCATCAGGGCACCCCTCCCCAGCGCAGGCACCTCCTGGTCTCATTCTGGTATAACCTCCCTCTCCCCCTGCTGTCTCTGCTGATCCCAGGGCTCCGTGCACTGCTACTTGGCCTGTGGCTGCAGGGACACAGTCCAGGACTTTGATGAAGGCTCTGAGGAGGAACATGCTCTCTTCCTTTCCCTTAGGGGTTCTTGGGAAGCCACTAGTCTTAGGACATCTTCTCTGTCTCCTATCCGAAGGCAGGATTTGTTAGCGTAGCAGCTATTGTCCTCAAAATCCCTTGGAAGGGAAAGCCCCACCCCATCTTGCTACACCTGGGATCTTCCAGCATTGATGGGAAAATTTTTAATAGTTCACAGTTCTACCTGTATGGTCTTCTTGCCAATTCTCTTCCCTCCAACCAGGCCAGCTCATCCCACTGTAATTGCTCCCTCCATATCTGTCATCCCTGATATACTGCGGGTTCCAGAAGGTAGGGGCTGAGTCTATCTTATTCATCTTGTGTTCTAGGGACCTGGGACAGTGTAGGCATATAATAGGTGTGATGAATATTTGGAAGAAGTCTGCTTACTGTAATTGTTATTCCTTTGTAGCTGATCTCTTTTCTCCCTGCTTTTAGAATGATATCAGTGTTTTGTAGTTCTATTACAGAGAATCTAGGCATGGATTTTCTATTTATTCCTCTCAGTATGTTGTGTTTCCTATATCTATGAATTTACATCTTTCATCAACTTTGGAAAATTCTCAGTGAGTATCTCTTCAGCTATTCTTTTCTCCATTTTTTGTGTTCTTTCCTTTGGGGACTCTGATTAGAAGTATGCTAGACCTTTTCATTCTGTCCTCCGTGTCTTTTAACCACTCTTCCATGTTTTCCATTCTTTTTGGCTCCATGATGCAATCCCGGTAACTCTTCAGCTCTATCTTCTAGTTCACCAATTCTCTCTTTGGCTATGTCGGATGTGCTGTTTAATCCACACACTGTGGGGTGGTTTTGTTGGTGTCTGGGGTTTTTTTTGGCCATTGTTATAGTCATATGAACATTGCTTTCTGTGATCACAGTACTTTATTGAGGTATAACTTCCATTCAGTAACACATACAGATTTAACTGTATAGATCAAAGCACTTCAAGAAATGTACACATCTATGAATGCAGATAAAGACCCAGGAAGCCCAGAAAGTTACCTTGTGCCCATTTGCAGTCAATCCCATTCCCCAGAAGCAACTACTGTTCTGATTTCTAAAACCCATAGATCACTTTTGCCTGCTCTTGATCTTATCAATGGAGTTAGTGTGTATTATTCGCATTTAGCTTCTTTCATTCAATACATTTAAAAAATTTTTTTACTTTATTTTTATTGTTGACACTATTACAGATATTTCCATTTCCCCCCCTTCACCCACCTCCATCCAGTCTCTGCTCTCCCTTCTCTCTGGCCATCAGCACACTGCTGTCTGTGTCTGTGGGCTGTGCATGTATGTTCTTTGGCTACTCCCTTCACCTTCTTCTATCCAGTCCCCCTGCGCCCTCCCCTCTGACAACTGTCAGTCTGTTCTATGTGTCCATGTCTTTGTTTCTATTTTATCAGCTTTACTCCACACATTTTTGAGATTCATCGTGGTGTTATACAATTTCCTGGTGTGAAACACAATGGCTCCATAAGCTTATTCAAGGAAGAGCATGTGAAACCTGATTTTCCTCAGAATGTCAAGGGTCCCCTGGGAGCTGAATGAACACATGAGTGTAGAGCACATGGGGAGTGCAGAGCACATGGGGAGTGCAGAGCACATGGGCAGATGCATCCAGGAAGGTTGGCAATAGCCAGACTAGGCATCAGTTTACCCTTCTTCCAGCAAGCTTTCACTGTGCCAGGTTCTGGGGACTCTGGTGAACAAGCATACCTGCCCTGGTGGGATTCATTCTACGGGGCCTTGCAGAACATGGTCAGGAGCTTGGGCCTTACCCAATGGCTCTGGGAGCCACTGAAGTGTTTCAAACAGGGAATGACAGAACCAGCCTTCTGTAGAAAGAGACTGGGCAAAGCTGAGAGAAGAAGAAACAGGAAGCTCGAGAAAGAGCCTCTTACCATTGTTTCAGAGGAGAGAGACTGGCCCTGCCTACACCTTGGCTATGAGATGGAGAAGAGGCTGATGATGGGCCATTGTCAGGACTCCTGGCCTTGATCCTCCCCATCCCAGCAGGAAGTCAGAGGTAGAGGCTCAGCCCCACCTTTGTCTTTGGCTTGGCAAAAAAAAAAAAAAAAAAAAAAAAAACCCAAAACAAACAAACAGGTAGTCAGAGGCCTGTTGACTCCTCCCTTCTCCCTATTCATTTCTTACTTTTGGAGTTAAAACTCCTCTCATCCCCACCTGTGCCCATACCCAGGGAGCACAGCCTGACCATCCTGACCATCCTCAGGGAGCACCTCCTTCAGGCTGAGATGCACACTTAAACCTGGAGGCCAGACCAGGCCCCACTTCCTCCATCTGCCTTTCCCCAACCTCTGCCTTGCCCTGTAGGCTCTGTATCCGAGAAGGGTGAGCACATTCACACCACTGGGGCCAAGTCTTTCCTCACAGGGCAGAGATCCAGGAGGATAAGCAGAGAGGGCACCTCAATGGCCTCTCCCGCCCCTGCCTTGGGTTTGGCCTTGGTGTGGGACCCATCCCTCTGTAGAAACCTCTCTGCTTCTTGTGGGAACCACATTAGTGCCCCCTTAGCATCACTTCTGCTCTGATCTCTGAGATCTCTGGGCTCTTTCCCTTCTACTTCTCCTAGGTCAACCTCTCAACAGGTGAAAGCACCTTAACATTCTGGATTTCTCTTCTGATCCTTTGCACAGCTGTTTCCTCTGCTTGGAAGAGTGTTCTCACCCTTGCTAAGTGCAAGTCTACCTTTCTAAGTGCAAGAAACCTATCCCTAAGTGATCAGGTCTCTTTCCCTGCACTCTAAGATCCATGTGCTTTTTCATCATTGCACTCATAGCCCTGGTAGAATTTGCCAGTAACTTGTCAGTCTCCCCTGCCAGACTCCAAGTTTAGGTAGTAAAGAACTTCATTTTGCCTGGGCATTGCCGTGCCCCCATGCCCAGCTCAGTGCCTGGTTCAGATGACAAGTACTCTGTAACCTTTGTTGAACAAATTGATGAGATAGTCATGTGGGTAGGGTGAAGCAAAGATTTTTGACATTAAGAGCTCCTTTGGCCCTGGCTGGTGTGGTTCAGTGGATTGAGTGCCAGCCTGTGAACCAAAAGGTTGACAGTTTGATTCCCAGTCAGAGCATGTGCCTGGGTTGAGGGCTGGGTCCCCAGTTGGGGGCATGCAAGAGGCAACCAATCTACGTATCTATCACACATCGATGTTTCTCTCTCTCTTTTTCCCTCTCTAAAAATAGATAAAAATCTTTAAAAAAAAGCTCCTTTGCTGGGAGTGATGGGGATGAGAGTTTCCAAAGCCAATCCATAAGCATTTCCTGGTGAACCCATCCCTGCTCCTCTCCCCATTTGGTTCTCCCTGGCCCCACATGGTTGGCTCTTTCCAGATCCTTGGGTAAGACCCTCCTGTTCGATCATCCTATCTCCATCTCCCAGGACCCTGCGGTTTCATCCTTTCCCAATTTGTATTTGCCTCACTAGTTTTCAGAGTTGGCAGCCCACCACCTTGGACTTATGTGTTGGTTTGCTTTCCCAAGAGGAAGTGCTCTTAAATCTACTATATTCTTTCAGTCTTACAGTGGCGCTGAGGGCATTTAGAGCATGGTAGCTTAGGAGCCTGACTGCCTGAGTTTGAATCCTAGCTTTACTACTTACCATCCTGTGAATCTGAGCAAGTTACTTCATGTTTCTGTGCCTCTGTTTCCTCATCGTCAGGATCAGCCTAGTTGGAGTCCTACCTTATGGGGTTATTGGAGAATGAACTGTGCCTACATGTGTGGTAGCCAGTCTCCAAAATGGCTGTCGAGAACCTCCCTTGCTGGTATTGACATAGTTGTTAGGGCCTTCCCACAAGGAGCAGCACTAATCTGTGTACTGGATGGGATATCATGAAAAGGATGGTGTGTGCCTTCTGAGGTAGGTCATAAAAGACAGTGTGGCTTTTGCCTCCCCCTCCTGAATCACTCACTCTACAGAAAGCCAGCCTCCATCCATATCACTAGGGTGCTCAAGCACTCGATGGAGAGGCTCCACACACCGAGGGCCCCTAGTGCTGAGTTCTAGGCTCCTTTTTCTGCCCCACTGTTCCAGTTATCTACTGTTGAGTAAGAAATATATTATTTATTATACCTAGTGGAAAAAAAATTTTTTTCATTATGCTCCTGGGTTTTGAGAATCTGGAATTCCAGCAGGACACTATGGGGATGGTTTATCTCTGCTCCACTATGTCTGGGACTTTAGCTGGAAAAACTGAAAGTCTGGGGTGACTTGACAGCTGAGGGCTGCACTGCTACTACTGTGTCTGGCAGTAGACGCTGGATTTTGGCTGAACTCTTCCATGTGGACTCTTCATGGAGACTGGGTATCCTCATAGCGTGGTGACTGGGTTCCCAAGTGAGCATCCCAAGAGGCAGAGGGTGGAAGTTACCAGTTTCCTAAGGCCTGAGACCAGAAAGTGAGCCAGCATCACTTTTGCCACATTCAATTGGTCAACCCGCCAAAAACCCCAGATTCAAGGGAAGGATACATCCTACCTCTGGATGGGAGGCACGTCAGAGAATGTGAGGGCCATTATTTATACTGCCCTGGCTGGTGTGGCTCAATGGATTGGGTGCCAGCCTGCAAAACAAAGGGTCGCCAGTTCAAGTCCCAGTCAGGGCACATGCCTGGGTTGTGGGCCAGGTCCCCAGTTAGGGGCACACAAGAAACAACCACACATCAATGTTTCTCTCCATCTCTTTCTCCCTCCCTTCCCCTCTCTCTGGAAATAAATAAATAAATAAAATCTTTTTTTAAAAAATGCTATACCCACAGCAGTCTCCCCTGTTGGTGAGGGGCTCAGAAAAACCATCTCTGCCCTGGCAGGCCACACTCTGGTGAGTTGGCCTTTGTGCACAGAAGAGAAACACTAATCTATCAGCCTCCTGTGCTACGTGCTCAGGAAGAGCTTCCATGGGGAGAGTACATCGCAAGGGTTCAGAGGAGGGGCTGGAGTTGTCAGGAAGCCTCCTGGCATCTACCATGTGCCAGGCACTGGGGAAACAAAGACAAAACTTTAAGTAGTGGCGTTGTAGGGTAGTGCATGGAGTAGAGGGAAGATGTGTAAACAAACACTGATCCAACAGTTGCTGCATGAGAGATGTCTAGAACAGGTACAATCTACACGACTGCCTCAGGGGCTGGGAGAAGGCTTCCCAGGAGAAGTGGTGTCTGAGTCAAAGGAGAAGGGCATCCCAGGCATAGGAGCAAGCCTGGGCGAAGGCAAGGAGACATGAGAAGACAGTGGCCAACTAGGAGTGATTCAGAGTGGCTGTGGGCGGGCAGAGCTAAGAGACTCAGGCTCCAGAGACACGTTGGGGTTGGGTTCTGAGAAACCTTACAAAGATAGATCACTTACTGGTGAGAAGCAAGCAGGTGGCATGAAAGGAAGAGGATGCCCATGACATGCTGGCACTGACATTAAGCCTGGGAGACATCACAAGAGGGTGGTGGGGCCGGGAGGGAAGGTGGGTTTGGACATGTGGAGTCTGAGTGCCCGCGAGGCAGTCAAGTGGAGATTCCAGGTTGATCTGTGTTTGGACAGGTCTGCCCTGAAGACCAAATAAGACAGGGGAGCTGCTTGCTCATGGAGAGCCTTGAATGTCAGCATCAAGAGCCAAGGCTATATTCTGTAGGTAAGGAAGAGCTAGGAACTAGGCAAGTTTTTTTTGTTTTTTGAATCCTCACCTAAGGATATGTTTTAACTGATTTTAGAGAGAGAGAGAAACCTCAAATAGTTGCCTCCAATATGCACCCTGATCAGGGATCAAACCTGCAACCCACTTATATGCCCTGACTGGGAATCAAACACACAACCTTTTGGTGTATGGGATGAAACTCCAACCAACTAAGCTACCTGGCCAGGGCTAGGGAAGAATTTAAGAGATTATAATGGCTAACGATTAAAGAGGGCTCATTACATATTGGGCACAGTCCCAACTATTTTATATGAACTTATTTGGACCTTCCAGTAATCCTGTAAGGTGAGTCTTGCTGCATTTCATTGAATTTAAGATGCCATCAATTGTAATATATACTATTATGCCATGGCGTGTCTTCAATTTAAAATGGACTCTTCAGAGATGTTAAAAGGTAAACAGGAAAAACAAGGCCATAGAATCAGTGAAATACACAATCTGCATTTAAAATATAAAGAAAGAGGAATCAAGAAGTTAAATAACGCCCAAAATCCGCTCAGAGCCATAGCCAGGATTTGAAGCTCCACTCCAAAGCCTAAATTCTTAACCATCATTTGATGCTCAACAGGCGGCTGTGAGCATGGGGATTTTTAAGACCAGTGTGGTCGCTGAGGGTGCGATGAATTTGAGGGGAGCAGGCAGTCAGATGGCATATCTGGGAGACAAGTTCACATGAGAGGGTTCTAGAGCGGGCTGGGCGCCATAGGGTGGGAGGAGGGGACAGATCTGGTAGACGTCCTTCACAAATAGGCAGAAGTGGTTGATCCACTGCATGCTGAGTGTGAAAACAAGGACAGCTCCCGTATGTTGAACCTGGGAAAGAAGGTAGAGCATGAGAGAGTGCGAGGCAGCCAGTGTAGCCCAGAGGAGAGCTGTGCTGCCTGGGCAGCCGGGAGGAGCAGCTGCCTGTCCCAGCTTGGGCAGTGATGCTGTCTGGTGTGTGGTGGGCACTCACTAAGTATTTGTCAAATGAGTGGATGAATGAATTGTATGATCTTGGGCCAGTTGTAAAATCTTGCTGTATGATCTCCGGGTCGTGTGTGTGTGTGTATGTGTGTGAAATGCCGGGTTTGGACTAGAACATGTAAAATAACATGGAAGGGCCTCTCCTGAAAGGGGTAGGCACTTCTCTCCCCATCCCAGGACCTTTATGGGTACAACCTAACCAGTGGTTCCCACCCTGGCTGTAAGTTACATTAGCCAGGCCCCGTTCGAGACCACTAACTTCAGAATCGCTGGAGATGGGATCCAAGCATGGGTAATTTTTAAAGCTTCCCAGGTGACTCCAATGTGCAGCTTGTTGAGAACCTTGACCCTGGAGCCTCTGAGTACCCAATTTGAAAACTACTGAGCCGGGTGAGGGCCAGGATCCCTTCTGGAGCTAGGCCCTGTGGTTGGTGACAGGCGTCTCTTTTCTTGTCCCACCTCTCATCTTCCAAACACAAACTCCTGACAGCCAGGGGAGGAAACACCAGGCTTTCTCAGCCACGTACTATCGACATTTGGAATGGATAATTCCTTGTAGGGGAGGACCCTCCCGTGCATTTCAGTATGTTGAGCAGCATCCCTGGTCTCTACCCACTAGATGCCAGTAGCATATCCCCCCCAATCAAAGCAATCAACAGTGTCTCCAGATGTCGCCATATGTCTCATGGGATGCAAAGTCCCCCCAGTGGAGAACCACTGTGCTCATTGAATTGCCTGTCCGCCCGCCCCAGTTGCAGACAGAGCCCAGGCAGGGGTGGAGGCCATTTCACAAGTTTAGTTGGGCCTGGCAGGAGGGAAGCCTTTGTGGGAGGCCAAGGCTTCACAATGTTAAATGGAGGGAGAGCATGCCAGCAGACTGACTGATGTGGTCTCACTCAGAGAGGGGGGGAGTTCTCTGGAACACTCATTCCCGGATTCCCAACCAGTCATGGGAGAGCCAAGAGTAGCTTCTGGGGCAAACAGCCCCCGCTTTACGGGAACAGGCAGAAAGGGGTGTGGGAGTGGCAGTGTGTGGGGAGGGGATTCTTTCCTTCTGTAGATATTTTCCTGGCATTGGTGACTGCCCTATCTGATTGGGTGAGGGTGGGCGGGGAGAAACTTTCCAGCCGTGGCTGCCCAGGTTCCTGGAGGCCCTCTGACAGTGGGATTGTAGGGACATCTGAGTTTCAGAGTCTGGAAGACTGAACCTTTGCAGCTGGAACTAAGGGGTTGGCTGCCCCCCTCAAGGGAAGTGGAAGTTGTGGGTACACTCTCCTTACAGCTGTAGGCTGGGATCTGCCAGCATCTTCATAAGTCCCTTTTTGCTTCAAGGAGGTGGAACCTGAGGGAAGATGGAGGTGGGGGGTCTGGGAAGGGAAGGGAAAGGAACTGACGGGGAAAGAGGAAGGATGGATCATGGAAGGTACTGGGTGGGTCAGAGGCGGTGAGACTGTTTCCTGCCCTTATCCCCCAACTCACTCCACCACAAGGCTCAGGACACCCAGGAACAGGACAGTTCCAAAGACAGAGAGGAGCAGAATCCTGGCTTCCCAAAGATCGTGACGTCCTGCAGGGAATCCAGGAAACAATGAAAGAGGACCCCACCCTTGACACTGGGGGAGCTTAGGAGCTCAGAGATCTGGGTGAGATGAGGCAGGGGTGGGGAGTAAGGACCTGGGAAGCAGCGTTTTAGGGGCCAGCAGTGCACCTCAAAGCCCTGGCAGGTGGAACAGTTGTACAGGATGGTGCTGCCCCCTGCAGGAGACAGCAGGACCAGAGCTGGGGAGGGGAAGCCCAGACTCCGCCCTTCCAGAGGATCCCACTTGCTCCTGCTAACGGCCAGGCTCTCCTCAGGTACCCAGAAGCCCCTGGTCCTCACTACCCTTTCCTTTTCTACTCACAACAGGCAGGAGTACAGAGAGCTGAAATGAAAGACAAGGAGGGGTGGGCATAGATGAGCAGTTCAGCCACATACCCCTTTGCCCAAGATCCTAGGCACCCCTTGATCCCTCCCCCCATCAGTACCTTCTCTGGTGTACTCAGGGAGCTTGGTCTTTTGAAGCCATTGCCAATATAAAGGGAGTGAGGAGAAAGACCTTTTGATTTCTGGGGAGGCAGAAAGCAGCCATTTTGCCCAGGGCCCCAATAGCACTAGTTGATAGTCACCCTTTCACCCAGCACCTCCCCTGTTACTCCTTCCTGTCTCCACTGGCCCTCCTTCCTTCCCTGCCTGCCCAGCTCCTCCCTCCCATGCCCCACCTTGGTGCCCATCTAAGCCCTTTGATTGTGTGTTCCCCAATGACCTCACCCATGACCCTCAGGATTCTGTGAGTCTTCTCTGTGACTTTGTTCATGGACACCTCATCTGTGGAGATAGGCAAGGACCAGGGAGTTCCTCACCAGCCCAGAAGATTCTTGAGTCTCCCAAGGCCCAAAGAAGCTCTCCCAGAGGGAGAGAGGCCAGCGAGTCCAGGGAGGGCTATGGACTGAGGTGACAGCTGAGGGGCACAGCTGGGAAGTCACGTGTTATTTTGCTTGGGGCATAGGGTTGACTGTTGATGGGCTCCTCCCTGGATGTCTGGACTTACCTAAGGCAAAGGCTGAGAAGTTCCAGGAGGCCTCACAGTCCTTCCACTGGGCCTTCATCTGGTTACAGAGCCATGCCAGGCGGCCCGACAAGTCACGGGCTGGGAGGCGGCAGAAGACACAGGCCTGGGCAACTGCCAGGAAAGCCCCACCCAGTACCAGCACCCACATGCAGCCCAATGGGGGTGCTGGAGGGGAGCTGGCCCCCTGGGCTATGGAGACTCTATGATCCTAGTTCTAGCCCTTCGCCTGAAAGTTGTAGAGTTCCAGAACAGCTGGAGGTTCTAGAGCATTCCAAAATAGTGCCACTGCTCCATTCCTGGCTGGGGTAAACCTGGGCCCGAGGAACTGAGGACCAGAAGAAGACATCTCTAATAGGAGAGGGGCAGAGACAGTAGGACTTCTGCTGCAAGAGGGACAGCACCCCCGACATGGCCCTCAGCAGCCTTTACAAGTTTGTGGTTCCAAAAGCAACTTTATTTTTCTTCTTGTAAGTGATAAATAATGAGTGACTCCCCTAGAGAAGTTGTTCATGATTATTCCATCTCTTCAGCGATGCAGAAGTCCCATCCCTTTCTATATCCTCCACAACTTTCCCAAACTCTTCTGTTCAGCTCCTCTCTGCATAGGGCAGCCTTGGGTCTTTCCTCAGCAATCTCCTAGCAACAGGCCTATGGTTGCCTTAGCAACCAAGAATGCTATAAAGGCCTCCAAGGCCCTGCTAAGCCCAGTGACTTCTCTTACCTCTCTCACCAGGAAGATCCTAGTGATTCAAATCCCAAAAAGCCCCGCCTGCATATGTGGTAATGTAAATGCATACACGTGTGTAAACACACACACCACTTGTGGTTAAACTATTAATTCTCAGTCTACTCACACCCATAGACACACCTGGTGCCCAAACAGTCTCAGCCCCACACAGGCCTGGACATGCAGAGGCCACAGAAAGGCCTGCACACAGACACCATCGCCAGCAACACAGACGGGAGCCAGGACGTCAGAGACTCACACATCAGTCAGACACATGCTGACATGCACGCACACAGGAAGGAATTAAGGCCAAGGCCCAAGAAGATGCCACCCTCCTCCCCATGGCCAGCTCCACCATCAGCAACAGATCCTTTAAAACACTTGGATTGCCAGAGGAATGCTCTACCCCATAGTAACTGGGGATTCTCCCAGCTCCCTTACGCCAACCTAGAGTGGGGTGCAGCCTTTCTCTCTCCCTCAGTAAGTGGCTTGGGACACAGGAAAGAATCTCCCTTCCCATGTTCCAGAGTGTTCTGGCCTGTCATTGTTCAGGCCAGGCCACTCAGCTCCAGAAGAAGTCACAGTCCAGGAGACCACATTAGAGCAATGCAGAGTTCCTCTCTCTCCCAGACCTCCCAGGGTTCTGCGGGGCCTAGCATAGGCAGAGAAGTGTCCCCACTCTCCCAGACCCCTGAATACTGAGCTCCCACCAAGGTCCCCAGCCTCAGGTGAGAACACACCAGGACAAACTTCCCCATCCTTCCCAAGATTAGCACCAGTCCATACCCTCTGTAGCACTTGTGAGCCCTCGGTGGGCTTGGGTGTGGGGAGTCCTGTCCACATCCGGGCTCCAGTCAGGTGCAGTGGGACCTCTGGCTCTCACAGCCCCTGAGGCAGAGCTAGGGAGAAGCTCCGGGGAAAATTTGTCCCCTTTGCTGCCCCCTTCTCTCCCCCTCCACTCCCCTACAGTCAAAATGAGGGCAGTATTCGCAGTTCTCAGCTCAGTGCCGGACAAAGCGCAGAGATCTGGAGTTGAGCAGGTCTTCAGGGTCAGGGAAAACAGAGTCTAGCCGGAAGCCATGCTCCAGAGCCACTCGCAGCACCTCCTCCAGGAAGCCTGGAGTGCCCACCACTTCGCGTCGCTCTCCTGGCCCCCCAGTCCACAGTGGCTGCAGCCCCAGTCTCCTGTACTCCACTTCTGGCAGTTCCATGGGGCGGGGGGCCCACTCCAGACGAAAATGTGGTCCTGCCTCTGCCCTCTCCTCACTGGCCACACCAAATCGGGCCCTCATGGCACCCAGACACTCTGGGTCAGTGCAGAAGAGGTTGGCTTGGAAGACATCCACCTGGGCAGAGCTCAGCTCATAGTGATGCGGGCCCTGGCGAGCAGAGAAGTGCACCAGGCGGGGGCTGGCATCTATATCTGCGTGGAGCAGGGCAGCTGTGGGTGCAGGGGTACCCTGAGAAGCTTCCAGTTCCCGCAGGGCATCTAGGAGGGGCCGGATTTGGTAGAAGTCGGCCTCTGCCCTAAGAAGTGCTGTCTCCCCATATCCTAGGGGCAGGTCCAGGCGGCCCAGCCTCAGGAAATTGAGAATGTGTCGGAAGGCCTTGCCATCTCGGTCTATGAAGTAGTAGCCGCCTCCCTGGGGGTTGAGGCTGGGCGGAATGGAAGTGCCAGCCCTAAACATGGCCCCCAGCATGGAGTCTGGGAAGCGAGTCAGGGTCTCCAAAGTAGTGGAATATAACGTGCCCCCCACATTCAGGGTCACGGGGCCCCCAAAGGAGGGGGGTGAAGAGGGCACAGGAGGAGGGGAAATTTTGGGGAGTACTGGAGACACAGAAAGAGAAGAAAAGGCAGAACTTCCTGGGTGCGTGCAGAATTGGGTCGTAAGTTTCAGACTCTCTAAGCTGGAGGCACTGGCTGGAGTACAAGGCAGCAAGATCTAGGGCGCACCCCCGCTAGCTTGATGGTGCGGGATGTTTTCCGGGCACAGAAACGCCCGAAAGGTTTAGAGAATGGATGAAAAGAGCACAGGAAAGACCACGACGACGAAGAGAGGTTTAGGTCCAGAGGCATCCAGTTCTGGGTGGTCTGCGATTCCTTTCTGTGGTCTTTAGATCGTGGCTTTCCGGAATCCAACCAGCAGGTGACGGTCGAGCACAAGGCTGACTCTTTCCAGGGTCCAGCTTCCGAGTTCTCGGGCAGATCGCTGTCTCAGTGAGCTAGCCAACGCAGGGTTCCAGGGGCCAGTCACTGGCCTGGCCTTGGCCTGGCTCCGCGCGGGTTCCAAGAGATGGAGGCGGGGCTCCCTGAAGCTGATGGCGGAGGTGCCTCTGAACCCGCTGGGGAGCGAGGATGCACCCTAAGTCGTAGCTGCGATTGTCCAAGGACTCTGATAGAAGCGGCCTAGAGTCGCAGACACGGGCGCCGCCGCCTTACCCGGGTGTCTCCGCAGCTGCTGAAGTGCTCTCCGCCCCCAGGAAGTGGCCGAAGGGCTGCAGCCCCTGGTCCTTTAAGACCCAGCTCCGCCCCCGTGGCGCCCGCCCACCACCCCGGTGGGGCACGCAAGGCTCGGGTGGAGGTGGGAGCTGAGTGGCGAACTGGAGACACTGGGAGGACGGGCTGGGCTGGGGACGCAAGTGGGGGTGGGGTCCGGAGGGTGACTCCAGTGGCGGCGCGTCACGTCACTCCGGATGTGGCTGCGACGGCCTCACCGGTCTCAGGTGTGCCTCACCTCACGTCTGCAGCTGCCTGGGGGCGGGAGTCCCCAGTCCCCCAACTCTGAGGAAACAGAGGCGCGGCCTTCCAGGGCTTGGGGACCGGCAGTTTCCTTCTCCTCTTCCCCGTGGGGAATTTCTGAGGGGGCGGGTGCTGAACCACCGCATTCCGGGGAGGTTTCTGGGTCGGGGTGGCCGAGCCAGCCTCTCGGGCCCGCCCGACGCCAGCTCCCCTATAGGGGAGGCCGATCCCGGCCCCCCGCGAGCAGCCTCTGCTCGGTCGCGGGAGCCCAAGAGCCCCGCCCTAGGGCCGCCCGTGCTAGGGCTGAGGCCGCAGCTTCCACTTCACTCCCTGGGAGCCGCCCCTAGTGTGACTCCAGCTTGAAAACTCGCTTCCATTCTGCAGCCCGGGAGCCACAGCGCCCAACCCCCTGCGGGCCCGGAGGTGGCGCCCAATAAATGAACTACGAAGGGAAGAGCAAAGCACAAAGGCTTTAATGGCCACAGGCTGGTGGTGGGTTAGGAAGGGTGCGGGGCGCGGGACCTCAAAGGCCTGGAATCAAAGCGTGTGGAGGTCATAACTACGCCGGCTCAGCTTCTCTGGGTCGTCGGATGCCATGAGGGAGAAGTCACGGAAGATGTCGAGATATGTCTCGTCTCCTGAGGGGAGGGAGGAAGGGCTGGGAGGGGGCAGCTGGGCCCCTAGCTCAGCAGAGTATGCTGGGAACAGCGAGTGAAGGAGATACCTGAGCTCTCAGGGCACAGCCCTTGCCTTTTCTGTTTTGGGCTCTGGTGTGTGGAATATGCACAACACATATGTATTTCCTGAGTAAATACTAGACTTTATCAGTAAATCTGGACACGAGGGGTACAGGTCACCAGGGGCCAAAAGCCCAGAGTTACAATGATAAGCCTGGTGAGGGTGGCGTAGGGAGGTACTTTACCTGCCTGGCCCTGGGCAGCTTCGACCTCTCTCATCTTTGCCAATCGGAGCCTAAAGGGGAGGGAGTTAAGGAATGAATGACAATCTAAAGCACACCAACCCCCCCCACCCCAACTTCCCATCCTTTGAGCTGGGTTGTTATTCATCTCTTCATCTAACAATCCTGATGAATGGTGACTCTCAGGATGAGCTCACCGTTCTTGTACCCTGCCCACCCGGTCCCTACTCCGCACCCCATCAGGGCTTGGAGCATCCTGTCAATTGCCTGGTCCGAGAGCTGACCCCTCCCTTCCCCAGGCTTTCCTTGGCAAGTTGGGTTCTTGGCATTAGCTACACCCATTTGAAAGGTGCAAGTGCTAGCCCCACCCCTCAGCATCCTTACAGGGTAACGATGTCAGCATTGGCTGTTTCCATGGCAATGGTCAGCGGGTCTCTGCCTTCGGAGTCCTGTGCTCCCAGGTCAGCTCCCCGTTTCAAGAACAGGCAGGCCAGTCTAGAGAGGATAGCCAGATTCAATCTGCAGCTCACCCCACCTGGAACCTTCCTCCCCAAGGCCATCACCACTGTCACCCAGAGATGGGAGCTACCCAGTGTGGCCAAGGATGGTTGCGTGGTGGAGCGGGCCTCGGCCATGGCTGTCTGCTTGGTTCACATTCGCCCCATTCTGGAGGAGAAACTCACAGGCCAAAAGAGAATTCTGCATGGAGAAATGGAGAATGGGGAGAGAGAGTGGCATCTTTAGAGGCAGATTTATAGATTTTTAGAATGGGGTCTGTCCAGAGGGTGGGCGTGGGATTAGGAGTTTAGGGATACAGCTCGGTGTCAGGCTCTGCTCTAGCTCTTTATATGTATCCATACATTACATCCACAGTACAACCTAATGAGGTATGGGATCCCTATTTTACAGATGAGGAAACTGAGGCAGAGAGAGGTTCATAACTATAAGTGGTGAGAGCCTGGATTCAAACCCAGGTTATCTGCCTCCAAATCATACACTCTTAGCAGTCTCTGTTGGTTATCACTCCCTATGGCGTGGGGGGAGGGGTAAGAAAGTCAGGAGTAGGGAAGAAGGGGAGCCTTGGGGTGGGGTGGGGAGACTAGCAAGACCCTCACAGCAGCTGTGGCCTGGATCAGTGGCGTGGCATTCTCCCGACCCGTGTTGACCCAGTTGACATCAGCTCCGTGGGCGAGGGCGTCAGCCATGGTGGGGAGGGATGGAGGATGCCCAGCAGCTCGAAACAGCAGGGCCCCAGGGTGCAGGCTGCCCAGGTCATCAGAGGGTGGGTCTGTTAGGGGGAATCGGCTTTGAGTCTGGGAAGAAAACCTTCAGCAGAAGCCCCTGATGCTGTAATGGGGTAGGGCCCTTCTCAATTGTGGAGAGGCCTTCAAGATTCTGGAGACTGTTGTGGGAAGTGGAGGTGTGTGTGAGTACAGTGCGGGGCCCCTAGGGCTAGAGAGCGTCAGTTCACCTCTTCTTGTCCAACCACCCCAACTGGCTGGGATGTTGTGGGCGGCTTGACTCACTGCAGGTCCACCTCAGCTCTCTTGGCTCCCGCTGCTCTAGCCAAGCACACCGCCTTCACAGGCCTTTGGAGACCCTAGCCCATTCTCAGTTCTGACTTTTCTCATGTGGATGACACCCTTAACAGCCTCCCTGCCTACTCCTAGCTCCATGCTCCTTCCCATTCTTCACTGTAAACCCCAGAACTCTTACCTTCTAAAACCAGTGCTGGTGTGGCCTGGCTCCTCCAACATTCTCAAAGGGAAGGCCTAGGCCTTACGCTCTGAACCACCCCACCAGCCTTGGCATAGTGCTGAGCACACACCAGGTGCACAATGAATGCCCAACCAACCCTATACCTGGCTTGGATCTGAAGCTCCCTGGCAGGGGCTTAATGGAAGGCTTTGGGGGCACAGGAGGCTGCCCTTTTGGGGGCCCTCGGCCACCTCTTCGCCCTCGAATCTCAGGAAGCTTGGTCAGGAACTTCTTCTCCACGTATTTGGCATGAATCCAGGCCTCCTTCTCCTGCCTGGAGCGGGAAGAAGGGGACAGTCTTCCCTCCTCCCATTCCAGACCCTTTTCCCTCCCTGCAAAGGGGGCGGCCCCAGCCCCTCCCATCAGCCTCACCGGGAGCAGCTGGGCCCTGGCTTCTTCACTGCCATGGCCTCCACACGGGCCTCATAGATCTGGTTGATGACTACGTTTCCCAGCTCGCACATAAGCTTCAGGCACCAAGGCAGAGGCAGACAGTCAGGCAGGGTGGGGGTGGCACCTGAGCCCTTAGGGCTCTGCAGCCCTGTCCTCACCCCACCCTACCCCCCACTTTTCATAACATCCCAAGTCACCTTCACTAGTTCTGGCTCCCATGAGTCAAGTGTCAGAGAACGGACTTTGGAGAAATGAACTCCAAGGCTCCTGGAGGACCAGAGTGGAAGTCAGGCCCTGTGTGAGGCAGCAGCTGGGGGAGCTGCCACTGCGCCTGAAAAGACTTGGAGACAAGACCCTGCATGGGGGCCACTCAGAGGCACTGGGCCAGGAGGCAGCAAGGCAGCAAGGCTACTGGGCCAAGTAGCCTTGACCTGAATCTAGCAGGATCCTGTCTATTCACTATCCCCTCTCCCTTCTTCTCCTACATATCATTTTAAGAGCCTCATCCCCTCCACTCACCTCCCTTCTTTCTTGGCACTTTGGCCTAGACAAGTCTTTCCCACCATTCCCCTTCCCTCCTTCTACCAGACTGACTCAGGGTGAGGGCCGTATAGACTTGCTTCACAATCTCTCCTCTCTGCTCTTCATTGGCTCACCCATCCTCTGCAGCCTTGACCCCACACCTCCTCCAGTCAAGCCAATTACTCTGGGTGTTCCCCAACCCTATCTAGACCAGGACACTGAGAGGCTGGGCCCACCTCCATCTGTGCCCCACAGGCTTGTGCCCCGCCTGTGCCCAGTGACAGCCAGAGTCTTAGGGAGGAAGCCAGGGCAAAGTGAGAAAGGAGGAGCCTGGGCGATGGGCTCTATCTTGGCTCCCCCCCGCCACTGCAGCCAGAAGGAACGGGGCCCATGCTTGGGGCCTTGGGGAGTGACCTGTGGATGCCAGAGCACTGAATGCAGAGGGTGACGCCAAGGTTGATGCTGGCCCACTCAGGGGCTGGTTCCCGGCAGTCGCAACACTGGGCATTGCCGTCCACACTCTGTACCTGGGCTGCCACGTGCCCCGCTCCACCAGACTCCCTTCCCCTGGTCATCCCGCCAGAGCCCAGGGTGGCAGCAGAGCCAATGACCAGGTGTCCTGAGCCCTGGGGCAGACAGGAGAAGAAAGAGTGGCTATGGGGCCTAAGGGAAGGGCTATCCCATCCCCTGGGAAGCCTGGCCCTGAACCTCCATGTTAAGGTACCTGGCCTGGACCCCGGGGGCTATCATCAAGGTGAGCCTGGCTGAAGGCCGTGGCAATGCTGCTCTGCACAGCACTGATCCACAGCTGTAGGAGGCGCTCCGAGTCAGCCTGTAGGAGGCAGGACCTGGGCAGGAAAGGGGATGGAGAGCAGGGAGGGGTCTGAGGCCTGGGGAGCCTGCGACAGGACGGGCAGGCTGACATTCAGCTAGTATTCAACTGGTACCAGTCATACTGAAATATTTCTGCACCAATAGGTGATATCCTTCTAAATAACCCCATCACCCTACACCCTCCCCTGCCTGCGCCCCCCCCCCCCCCCGCCCACTGCCCCAGGATCCAGCCACCAAAGGGTTAATGCCTGGGGCTGCATGTGGGGCCTCCAGACCCCTGCTCCAGGGATGTCTTTGTGATTGGCTCTACCTTCCCAGCTGGTAAAGATTTAGAGACATTAGAATGTCACCCCTGGGGACTGCACTCACTTGCTGGGGGATACCACCTCAAAGCAGAACCGCCTTTCTGAGTCAGGGCAGAGCTTCACTGTGCAGAGACGCAGGTCGTCTACCACCACGGTCACAGGGTCCTGACAGGGGGAGGTGACATGGAGGCAGATGTCCAGCCAGGAGCAGCAAGGGCTGAGTCTCCCTGGGCCCGGGCCTCCAGCACCTGGCTACCTACCTTGTACTTCTTCTGATAAACCAGTTGATTGCTCTGAATAGTAAACCAGCGTCTAGAGAGGGTGGAATTAAAGTTTGGACATGGGCAGTGTCAGGATAAGGCTGGGACAGGGACAGCAGAGGGTCTGTGTCCTTTGCCCCATAAGGATCTCGCAGAGAGGAGAGAGACCTGGGCTGATTGTCCCATGAGATGTTCCAGAGGAGGGCAGACCGTTGTGCAGAGTGTCTAAAGGGTACTGTTCACATCTTGGACAACCCGGATTTGATATATTTATGAAGACAACTTTCTAGCAGATGACAGTAAAATGCTTTTCCTAGTAAAATAAATCCAGCGCTATAATTTATTTTGGCAAATGGCAGTTCTTGGAGAAGGGGTTTGGCATCTTGGGGAAGGAGCCCATGTGCAATCTAAGGTGCACAAAGATCCCACATGGGCTGGCAGCCGCCCCAGAAGGGGAAGGAGTCGGGTCTGAACAGATCACCATCCTGTTCCGCACCCTGCGATGGCTCCCCATTTCCCTCAGAGTGGAGCCCAAGTCCCCCCAGAAGCCCACAAGGCCCTATGATAATTCACACCCTCATTGGTTCCAACTTCATCTCCTCCCACTTCCTCCTTCCTTCCTCTGTCCACACCCATACCTTCCTCTCCGTTCCTCCTAACAGTCCAGGTTGCTCAGGCCTTGGTGAAGCTGGCTCCTCCTTCTGCCTACATTCTTCCCCCACAAGTCCTCTTAAGCATTCACTAAGAAGTCACCTTCTCATGACCACTCTATTTAAAACCACAACCCCTCCTCAGCAATCCACATCCCTTACTTTATTATCTTAGCCCTCTGGCACCCATACCTTCCAACATAATGTATCCTAGTACATTTACGTAATTATTATACTACTGTCTCTCTTTGCTGATGGAATGTAAACTTTCTGAAGGCAGAGGTTTCATCTTTTTCCTTATTGTGCTTAGCATACCATAACCACTCAAAACACAGTTAATTGGATGGGTTTGGCTGATTGGGGTGTCCTCTCCTCACCTGCTCCAGGTTTTAAATGCATTGCTGGCCCGTTTGAAGAGATGGCCCTCCATGACCAGGCCACCAGGCCCCTCCTTTAGGCTTGGCTCTGGCTCCTCTCCACCCAGTTCCTAAGGGCATAGAAGGGTCAAAGGGCAACTTTGTGAGCAGAAAGCATGCCCCCCCCCCCCCACCCGGCTGTCTCCCTCCAGCAACCCCCACCCTCACCTTCTGTTTCAGCAGCACGTGTCTTTGCTCCATGTCCCTCTTCTCTCTGGCTGAATTCAAGACCAGCTGGTGCAACTGGGCATAGGAGGGGCATCTCAGATGGCCCTAGTCTCCCTGATCCAGGCCAGGAAAGTCACTTCAGAGCCCACTACCCTCTACCACCTGCCTGTTTGATGGGGCCCTACCTGGGCGCCCAGCTCCTTGCGATACTGGGCTAGCTGACTCAGCTCCTCGTGGCCCTGCTGAAAATGTGTAGCCTGGGCCTCCACCAAACGCAGCACCTGGGGTCAAGGTAGGCAGGGGGAAGAGCCGGGGAGGACCCTCAATATTTCCCTTTTTCCCTCCTGTTCTCCATCAGTAGGCTCTCCCCACCCTGCCCATACTGCCACTGCAACTCACAAATTCCATGATATCAAACTTCCTCTTGTCCTCAATCACATTGATCTGAGGGCCCAAAAATACCTCTGGTCAGTCTTGAAAACACAGTGCCCCCTCCCAAGGCATGCCAGGGACTCTCTCTAGCCCTGAGGTGACTGAGACCCTGGTACTCCAAGAGGACTGGTGAGGGCAGGCACCTGCAGGGCATAATCCAGTGCCCGTCCCCGGTACCCGGCTCGAGCTGTCTTCAGAGCAGCTACTGCCTCTTCTGCCTCCTGAACCCGGCGCCGGGGGACCTCTGCGTTGTGGGTAAGAGCAGCCTCCAGGCTCTCAGCGCCTCGCCAGAAATCCCGACGAGCCTCTCGGAAGCCCCGGAGACCTCTGGGGGTAGGGGGATATGCAGAATCACGGATACACCCACCTGCCCCTAGCAGAGAAGTCCCGGGAGCCGGCCTGCTCACGGCCTTTCAGTTAGTCTCTGCACAGTCAGAACTCCAAGGGGGTTCTTGGGATGGGGGATAGCATTCAGGCCACCAGAAACCCCTAGTTTCACAGCTTTGTTCAGGGAGGCCCCTGTGCTAACAGGAAGGGCTGAAGAACTGGTTTCCCTCCCAACACTCACTCCTTAACCAGGGTTTGGATTTGCTGCTGCAGCATGTGCTGGGTGGCATCTAGAAGCTCCTGAGGAGAAGCAGAAGTTGGAAGATGGGAGTCAGGACCACAGCCAACCTTGCTCCCCTGACCTGCCCTACCTAGCCCCTCTCACCGAGTGGCTGTCCAGCTTGTGGCTCAGGCTCTGAGTGAATTTGTCCAGACACTCCTAGGCAAGAAGAGGCAAAGAGAGAGAGAGTACCAGGCATGGGGGCAGGGCCCTCCCATATTTAGACTCAGCCTGCTATGGCTGTCTTGGATGGCAGCACCAGCCCTGCTCTGGCCTGGAACCTGCAGACCCCAGATCAACCCTCCCCTGGATTCCACAGGATCTCTCCTCACCTCAGACCCCATCCCACCACGAATCGGGCCCAGGCCCTACACATACCGCCATCATGGGCTCTGGTGGACCCAGGCGGGCCAGATCACAAATGCCAACAATGAAGGCGCGGCCGGCAGTAAGGTAATGACGCCCACTTTCCAGGAGGCCATTACCCAGTTTGAGGAGCTAGGAAGCAACAGGACAATAGGGAGTCGTGCCATGTGCCAAGGTAGTTGGTGGCAACCCCCACTCCTGTCCCATTTCCTGTCCCCTTCCTTTGGGCTGTCCCCTCCCTTTGGGCTGTCCCCTCTACTCAGTTGGTGTAAACCCTACAGTATTTGCCATCTGGACTTGTCCCACTCTGCACTCGTTGAACATTCCCTCATAAACTTGACCGGTGGGCCACAGGCTTAGGGTAGCGATCACATGCTAGGGGGCTCCTATGGCCCATTCTGGCTGATCCCAATTGACAAACGAGGTGGCTTGATAAACAAGGGGCAAGTGACTAGCCCGAGGAAGGTCTCTCTGGGAGAGCCAGGTGGCTGAGCCAGAAGCCAAAGTGAGGTCTCCTGACCCCTGGCCCTTGTTACCTGTAGGAACTGCATTGCCCCTGAGGTGACGCCACGTGGCTCTGGCCTGTGTCAGTGTGCCTGGAATGGAGCGAGTGACTGTGGAGCCTGTGAGCTTGGCCCTGTGAACTTCTGTTGAACTGAAAACCACTTTTCAGAGCTAGTGAAGGCTTCAGGGAAATGGAGCTGGAGGTGGCTAGCAGGGTCAGTAATGGTCAGAGAACTGGTCACGATCGAACCTTATCAGATGTCCTCATGAGGTGTCTGTGACAAGGCACAAGGACCCAGATGCTCACAGCTCCATTGGGTGGCGCTGGGGAACCGAGTGTCCAGTTTTTCCTTATCCACTCCCCTCTGCCCTTTTATCTGAGTAAGGAACTTTCATAGGGCTGAACTAGTGATGAATGGTGTATCCACACAACAGAACGGTTCACAGCAATGCAAAGGAATGGACTACTCATACATGAACTACTGATAATGAGCTACTGAGACTATTAATACACACAATTTGAATAAACTTCAAGGATGTTATTCTGAGTGGGACGAAAAAGCCAATCTTGAAAGGTCACATACTGTGTGATTCCACCTATATAATACTCTTGAACTGACAGAAGTCTAGAGCTGGGGGACAGATGCGTGGTCATCTTGGGTTAGAATGGGGCAGGGAGGGCGTCATTAAAATGGGTAGTACAGAAGAGTTGTTTGTAGTGACAGGAGTTTTGTGTTTTGAATGTGATGCTGGTTATGAATCTATACACATGACAAAGTGTCATTGAATTACACACAAAAACTGTTTTAAAGAGTATGTGCAAAACAGGTAAAATCCACGTAAAAGTCTGTAGACAGTTCATCGCATCGTGCCAATACCAATTTTTTGGTCTTGGTGGTATATCATAGTTATGTAAGACGCTGCCACTGGGGGCAGCTGGGTGATGGGTACGTGGGACCTCCCTATACTATGTTTGCAACTTCCTGTGAATCTATAATTAACTCCAAATAAAAAAGTTTAATTTAAAAAATATATGTAGCCCTGGCCGGATAGCTCAGTTGGTCAGAGTGTCGTCCCATTACACCAAGTTTATGGGTTCGATCCCCAGTTAGGGCACAAGCAGGAATCAAGCAATGAATGCATAAATACGTGGAACAACAAATCCATGTTTCTCTGTCTCTCCCGTTTGCTCTCTCTAAAATCAGTAAACGAAAAATGTTAAAAATGTATGTATATATTAGTTGGTCATCCTCTAACTTTCAGGCCGTGGGAGAGCAAATATAAAACATGAAAGTCCCTCATGACAATTATACCATAGTGAGGAAAAGTACACAAGAAAAAAATTAGCAAAAACAGCATGACAGACACATGCTTAGGTGACCCCCGATGATTCCTGCCCTTGTGTAATGCCTACCCCTTGAGTGTGAGTGAGACCTGTGACCTGCTTCTAAGCAGTAGAATAGGCCAAGGCAACTGGATGGCACCCCCACGATTAGGTCGCAGCACATGGCAGAGATGACGGGTTCGCTCCTGTGATCACACTCCAATACACTGACACCATCTTGCCAGCACACATGAGGGAGACTCTCCTGCTGGCCTTGGAGAAGCAGGTGCTATGAAGTAAGCTGCCTATGGACAGGCCACATGGCAGGGGACTTGGTGGCCTCTAGGAGTTGAGGGCCTCAGCCCCAAAACCTGTGAGCTTGGGAGAAAACCCTAAGCCTCAGGTGAGACCACAGCCTCAACTAACACCTTGACTGCGGCCTGTGGGACCCTGAGCAGAGGCCAGCAAAGCTGTCTCCAACGCACCGAAACTGTGACAGAAAATGTGTGTGAAGCCATTACGTTTGTAGTAATTGATTATAGAGCAACAGAAAACTAATACAGCAAGTAAATACGTGACGCCAGATTGAGATGAACGCTGCAGAGAACAAGAGCGCCAGTGGGAGGGTGGGAGTGTGCACATGTGCACAGCCTGTGCTTTTTCACACAGAGTGGCCAGGGAAGACCCACTGCCTTTGTGTAGGTGTCTTACTGGTCTGTCCTCTTCCACAGTCAGTCTGTGAGCTCCCTGGGCAGAAATAATCTTGCTCTACCCTCCCCGATAGCCCAGGGTTGGCATAATGCAGGGCTCAAGAGCTGACAGGGTAAGTCCACAAATGAGACTTGTTTTCCAAGATCCCGAGCTCCTTGAGGGTACAGAACCACCTTTTTGCTTCTCTGTAGCCCCCAATATCTACCCCACATGATTAGCATTCATTAATCCCTGGGACTCATTCTCTGTCTCCAACTTTCTTCCTGGCTCTGCCCTTCTCGTTTTAATCCAATTCTGTGTCACCTTTTCCAGACGGGTCTCCAATTCTGACACTTCGACTTCCACCAGCTCAATAGAGGCTCTGGGAAAGGAAGGATGGTGTCAAGGGAACACAGTTTGGATCCATCTGGTCTGTTCATCTTGGCAGGGTCAGGTCAGGGGTTGGGGTTAGCGGGTGGAGGGCATAGACAGAAAAAGCTGGTGGGTTAAAGAGGCCCACCCACCAGCCCTCTTCTGCTTGCTCACTCCACAGTGTGGGAGCTACTATGGCCCAGGCCAGACCAGAGCAGGAAGGGTAGAAGAAGGGTGGATGTGGTGAGGGCAGGAAGTTGCTAACCGCCCACAGCAGGTGCTGGGGGAAGGGCGTGGGTCCCAGTGAGAGGAAGAATGGAATGCCAGCTCTGGGGGTGAGAGATTGGAGGCCCCCTCTGGGTTTGATAGCAGAGGTGCTGCTTTGGCCCACAAGCTGATCTTGTCCATTTGAAACCTACTCCCCTGCTAGGACATCTGGCCTGGGGAAGGGTATGTGGGGTGTGTGTGTGTGTGCGTGTGTTGGGGGATGTCAGACCACTTCTCCTCTGCCCCCCAGACATGCACACACTTACCGGAAGCGGGGTGAGTCCTTAAGACACTCCTCAAAATCCAGCTTGACTGTCATCTCAGCTTGATCACTTGAGCCAGGGGTCCCTGGGGCCAGGAGGGTGCAGATGCAGGTGGAGACGCTCTCTGCCCCCGGAGGGGCGTTGATGAGGAAGGAGAAAAGGTTCTCTCCTCGGTAGAGCCTGAGGTGGTCACAATTCTTTACCCCAAAGGGAAGGGGTGTCCTAGGAGAAGCTCTCACCCCACACTTCCAGGCAGTGCTGGGAGGGGCAGAGGCGGGGCCTGGGCAGAGGAGAGGGGCCTGAGATCAGAGAAGCCGCAGCCCCGCCCTCAGAGACTCTCCATTGGCACCTTCCTAAGGGGGGCCAGTCTCTTAGTGCTTCTTTCTCCTTTAGTGGCAGAGTTTTGGGAGCCTGGCAGATATGCCTTCAGATCCTGGCTCTGTCACTTAGAGACTGCATGACCCTGGGGAAGCTCTCTGATTCCTCAGTTTCCCCATCTGGAAGATGGGGATGACAACCCCTGCCTCCAGGACTGTTGTAAGAGTTAAAGTAAAATATTAGTGAATTTATGGTTGACTGAATCATGTCAATCATGTCACCCTGCTGCAGGTGGGCCTTTTCAGACCCCAACTGCCCAGACTACTCTGAGTTTTCTTCTGTGCTCTGGCTGCTCGTGGTTTCCTGTGTGTGGACTTCCCTTCTCTTCTCCCTCCCCTCTCTTCAGTGACTGAGCAGGAACCGCCTGGGCCCCCAATTCACAGCACCTAGACTCCTGTTCTTCTTCTCTTTATTTTCTACCCCTGGGGTGCTGAAGGCAGAGGAAGGTTGGCCCCCACACATCTCCAGCTGGCTACATTTTCTGTTGTTTGGCTTCCTCCTCCTGAGTCCATCAAAGCCACAGGGATTCATCTGGAGAGAAGGGGTTGGGTGAGTGGTTTTCTTACAGCAGGCATGAGATCTGGCTCATGTGATCCCCAGCCTCCCTAGAACCTACCCTCGCCCCCTCTCCCTCTGTGGCCAGGGCAGAAATCCCTTACCCCCTGCCCAGGCTCAAAACTGCACTCGTTTTGATTTGGGGAGTTTGGGTTGTTTCCAGGTTCCCTCTCTGAGCTTTCTGGGCTTTGGCAGTTCAACCCCTTGGATACCAGACATTGACACCAGCCAAACACTGCTTGGGACCCACTTTTTAGGAAGATAGGAGTGGGGGAGGTGGGGGAGAGAAGTCGGTGAGGAGTCTTGGGACCAGCAGATGGTGTCAAGCTGGAGGGGGGTCCCAACAATTTCTGATCCTCCCTGGTTCCTCTCTGTACAAATGTGGGCCCTTGCACACCAGGAGGGTTAGGGCCCTAGTACCCGGTGCTGATCTACTGGTCTCAGAGGACTGGGGGTTGGGGGTTGGGAGCTTGCCAAAAACCAGGCCAAGTGACATGGTGTCCTGGTGCTCTCACCAAGCTGCAGTGGTGTCATTGTCACTGTCAGGGAGTTCTTGATGGCCTATGATCCTAAAGCAGGCTTCCCGTGTGGTCCAGCAAACGGACCTCAGTTCTTATGGAATTCTCGCTCATCCAGTTCAGGCTTGCAGAGCCTGGAAGCATCACAGGATCAGGGTTGGGGCACCCATCAGCCTCCTGGTTCTCAGCCCTCCTGCCCCCAGGCTGACCCAGCCCAGCTCTCACCATCCTGCTGCTCATCTTCCATGTCTTCTTCAAGCTCCGGGTGAGGGCAGCACCTCAGGTACCTTCCTTTGCTATAATACTCCTTTCGTTGCACATCAACCTCCTTGTCCAACACGATGATGGCCGAAGTTGGGGACTGATTTTTGAAGGCAGAGGAATCTGAGGAGTCACCCAAATTAATCCGAGTCTTATGGCCACCTAGGATGTCCAGGCCACTGTGAACCACTCCCCAACCACAGGGGAGAAGCTCAAGCCCCAGCTTCTGGTCTCACTTCTATTACCTCCTCCCATTTTAGAAAACCTTTAGTGACCTCTCTATCCCCCACAGGTCTCTTGGGTTTTCTGTTCCTCCTTACCAGCCAGACTTCCCTGATGGGGAACTCACCCCAGCTGCCCCTCTGCTTCCCTGGGGTCACCTCCCAGCATTACCTTCCCTTCAGGTAGACGGCCCTTGGCCAATCAATGCCCATTGAGAAAGACAGGTTATGGTGGAGAAGGCTTTGGACTACGATTCCCTTGAGTCCCTGGGATCCCACCATAGCTACTAACCCTTGGCTTCTAGGATGTGGTTCCTGGTCACCAGGCCAATCTCAGCTTTGACTCCTCTGGCCAGTCCTCCTGAGCAGCAGCCTCTCTGTACAGACTTGGACCCTGGGTCCAGCATCACACCTTGACCGCCACTGCCCAAACTTTCACTACCCTCACTGCTGTTCTTGTTATTACCCAAGGGTAGGTTTTTCTTAGTCTTGAGGACATTTCCTTCACTGTAGTGTGCCTTGCGGTGCTTCTCAAAATCACTGGAGTCTGTGGGCCAGTTTAAGAGCTCAGCTTTCCTGCCACGCTCTCGCTGAAGGTTCACTCCACTTCCCCATCCATTCAGTTCCCACCCTTCATCTCACGTGTTTTGAGAAAGTCGTCTGAAGACCCTGAGCTTCTGTCATCACTGCCCTGGAGGACCTTGGGCCAGAAATTGTCTGTTGTTGCAAACCTGAAGGGGGGAGGGAGTCTACTTGGGGACACCAAAGGAGAAAACAATGGGGGCAGGTGATAGATAGGGCCAAGCTGGCTGACTCTCCCACTTGGCTGTGGCCTGATGGGAAATGTAGTATCCCCCCATTTGGTGGGGCCAAAAGAAGAGATGGCTCAGATCCCAGAGTTCAGGAGTGGAGGGAGGAAGATGCCCCACATCCCTACTGATCTCTGGCAGGATTCTCACCTCTCTGCTAGTGCCTCGGGAGTCACTGTGTGGGAAGGCCCTGCAAGCAGGTTCTCATCACTGTCCTGCAGCCTGCACAGGAGGGAGGAAGCAACGCAGAGAGGCACTATCCAGTCCCTGGGGCCTCTCTGCCTCTTCCCCTGCCCCCCCCCCCTCCTTTGAACGGGGAAGAGAACGTGGGTTTAGGGGCTAGGCTGAAGGCTCAGCACCTGTGGTAGGGAGTGCCGGGCTCATCCACTTTCATAGATCCGTAGTCCTTGTCAGCTGGGTGGTAGGTGGCCATGATATTCATTTCATCCCAGTGCTGAGACTTTCTCCTGCAGTGGGGGAAGGACACAAAAAAGGGGGAATGGGAGGGGGGAACCTTCTAGTGACCCCCTCCTTACAGTTCTCCCTAATTTTTTCAGTCATTCAAAAACTTTTTCTTCTACCCCTTTGCAGTTCCAGAGGTGGAGGCAGGGGATGGGGTCACACCTAATGATAACCACGTACTACGTAGTCACAATTTATCCTTCCCTGTACCTGCTGCTTCCAAACTTGGAACTTCACATTCCCTCCTCAATTGCCCTCCCCCTACTGTTTTTGTTCTCAGGGCTCCGCCCCTTTCCTCTTGGCTCCGCCCCCTGCAGTATCTGGAACCCCTCCCTCCATGCTCTTTGCTGCCTGCAAGCTCAGCTGTGATCCTCACTTTTCCGCACGGGGGGATTTATGCATCAGGGTGGAGCTGTTGGTTTTTAGGATGCTACGGGGCCGATCCTCATGGGGTTTGTGGGGGTGCAAGCAAGTTGACCCGGAGCGCGGACTGCATCCCGAGTTGTGCACTCCAGGCCCCTCGGACCCAAAGCTGGACGTCCCGGATACAGAGGTTTCAGGAAAAGGGGTATTAAATCCGCCAGGGTACGTGCCGGACGCTAGGCTGTGGCCCACAATCTTCCCAGAATGCTGGTTGGGCCTGGAACCGTGAACCGCTACCACCCCAGAGGGCCGGCTGGAACCAGGGCTTCTAATTAGGATTCCCCCAGAGTGTAAGGGGCGCCCAGAATCGTGAGACAAGACGACGTCGGACGGCAAGCCGGCGCCTGCCTCGACTCCTCTGATGCCTCCTGGCACTCCCCCGGTTACCCCTCCAGGGGATTCCTCGTTGAGGCGGCCTGCTGCTCCTAGAGATTCCTGCTTCTCCATTGCCCCACCAGGGGGCCACTTTCAGCTACCCCGCCCCGCCTCTCAGCTCTACATAGCCCCGCCCCTGAGGCCCCGCTCCCACCGCGGCTGGCGGGGTATGCTGGGGCGGGGGCCCGAGTCCTCCCTCTACGGTCCTAGGAGTCGCGGTGGGCGGAATCCAGGCTACAAGGGGAACTCGGGCTGGGAGCCATCCCCCCGGTTGCCCCTCCCATTTTGTCCCCACCCAAAGTTTTCTTTGTCTTTGGTATTTGCTGCCGTACTTCTCCCGGCGCGAGCCTTGTGACGTCAAAGTCATCCAACCTTAGTGCGAGCGTCGGAGTTGGCTTGTTAATAACTCTGGGGGAATCTTTTGGGAACGTCAGCACTATTACTTTAAACTGCCTGCCGGTGCTTCTTTGGACGTTTTATTCGTGGCTTTAAAATTTAAGTTTGATGGGATTGGAGTTCAGAGCCCTCTTGCACCAAACTTCGTCCACTCTGCCTCCCACGAGAGGTGTGATACAAAGTGGAGGGCTTGCGACACTGTCGCAAGACACGTGGCATCCATGCGGAGAAAAGAGGTTTCTATTTATAAAGTTACCAGTTCCCACACACAGCTTCGAAGCTTGTAGCGAGAAGACACCTCCTCTTGCCGTAAAGTGAATACTTGAAGGTGTCGCCAGCCTCTACTAGGGCGGGGTCGTCGGTAGCGCTATTGCAAAGCTGAAAATGTTTTAGGCGCGAGCACGCCCCCTTCCGTCTTAAAGATGGCTGCGGCCGTCGTTTCTTTCACTGTCGCAAAAACTGCCTGCCCAAGTCTTCACCCCTCTCCGAGCCACTGTCACCTCGTTGTGCCGTAAAGCAAGCCTTCCCGACCCCGTCGTCCTTCTGTTCCCATCGTGATAGTCGTTAATTCCTTAGCCCGGGATGCTTCAGTGCCCGGCAGTGCCGTAAAGCATATCTGGCCCCAGCCCTGGGTCTTATTCCCTCAGGGGGTTTGTGCACCGAGGTTGCTACGGTGCCGCCTAACGCGGTTGCCGCGCGGCCCCGGCGTCAGCTGCGATGGCGGCGGGGTCGGGTGGGAGTGGGGGATCTGGGGGAGGCCCCGGCCCAGGGCCTGGGGGGGGTGGAGGCCCCGGCGGCAGCGGCCCGGGACCGGGATCTGGCGCGAGTTTGGGCAGCGGCGGAGAGCTGCACCCGCGCACTGGGCGCTTGGTGAGCCTGTCGGCCTGTGGGCGTACAGCGCGGCGGCAGCAGCCAGGCCAGGAGTTTAACCACGGGCTGGTGTTGAGCCGGGAACCCTTGCGCGATGGACGCGTCTTCACTGTCCGCATCGACCGCAAGGTGCGGAGCTGGGGATGCAGAACAGAGATGTGGAGAATGGGAGAGGATCAGAGGGAGACGGGGTAGGATAGCCAGTGTAGTCCACATCATCAGGTATCGAAGGGGACCTGACAGACTTAGGACACCAGGTGACGGACAGGAAGGGAGCATAAAATAGAAACATTCAACCTGAAGGACAAGGAGAGCTCGAATTTTTTTAAGTCCCAGGAGAAGGTAAGGGACATGGGACCTCACGCCTTAGAACGACTAGGGAACAGACCTGGAACCATGTCTGGGAGTTGGGGGATGGAGAGATGTCAAAGATATGATGGGCGGAGAAGAGAGAACTTAGGAAAAAATAAACCTTTGAAGGACAAACTCAGGGTTGGGTGGGAAGAACGGTTAAGGAGAGCTACTCAGGGAGAGGGAGGTCTGTGTGCTTGTATGTGATTTAGTGAAGAGGACGGAGTGAATCTGAGTGGAGCCAGAGTTTAGGAGAGAATTGGGCAGGCAAAAAGAGGGATATACAAGAATAAGGAATATGGGCATGGAGAGCTCATTTGGGTGGTTGAGAAGCCACAGAGACCAGCGAAGTTAGAGGAGGCAGGGAGCTGGAGCCAGGGAATTTAGCCAGTATGAAAGGGAAAGGACTCATGTAGACACTGAGCATTCAGAGTAAAGAGCACAGTTGCTAGGGACAGCGGACTGAACAATTCCTGAGACAGAGTGCGGAAAATTACCTGTAGGACTGCACCTCTGGATTAGTGTCTCATGTCTCAAAAGAGAAAAGTCAGTTAAGCTGTTTGAGAGGTGGGGGGAGGAGGACACAGTGGCCTATGAATTGTGGTTTCCTAGTTGTGGGAGACCCATTGGTGGCCCATCCTGAGCCTCTGTCCATCACCCCTATCACAGGTCAACTCCTGGAGTGGCTCCATAGAAATTGGTGTGACGGCACTGGACCCCAGTGTGCTGGACTTCCCAAGCAGCGCCACAGGGCTGAAGGGGGGTTCATGGGTAGTGTCGGGCTGCTCGGTGCTGAGGGATGGACGTTCTGTGCTGGAGGAGTATGGTCAGGACCTGGACCAGCTTGGCGAAGGGGACCGTGTGGGCGTGGAGCGCACAGTTGCTGGGGAGCTGCGGCTGTGGGTGAATGGGCGAGATTGTGGTGTGGCTGCCACAGGCCTGCCTGCTCGTGTCTGGGCTGTTGTGGACCTTTATGGCAAGTGCACCCAAATCACTGTGCTACCCCCTGAGCCAGGCTTCAGCCCTCCTACTCCCATCCCTACACCTCCCCTTGAGCTCTCCGCTCCCCCTGAAGATTCTGCCTTGGCTGAACAGGGGACCTCTAGGGATGAAGGTGAGAACACAAGCCGGAGCAGTGGTGGAGGGGTGGGGCAGAGGGGATGGCTGAAGTGAAATGTCTTGACGAGTGAGGCTGGGTGTGGGCAGGGCCACTCAGACCCCTGAGTCTGTTGAAGGGGAGAGCAGGGGCTAGAGGAGGGGCTCTCCTGGCTGTGGGCCCTGCAGCAGGTGCTGAACCCTTATTCCCCTCCCATCCTGCCTGGTCCCCAGCCTTCATGGTGTCCCCAGCACAGGCCCGGCCGGAGACGTTTCCTAACAGCCTTGAGTCGCATAATGGTGAGGGCTTCTGGGAGGCCCTGGGAAGGGGAGTGGGAAGTGAGGCGGACAAGGGAGGGACCTCAGGAGAGGGGTAGGGAGACAACTGCAAGCCTGCAGGTGTAGATCCTTATTTCAGCTTCCTTCCTTTACCCTGCTGCTGTAGACTTTGCCAGCATGGAGCTCTCTGAGGTGGTGAGCAATGCCATCCTGTCTGCTTACAATGGGGGGCTCCTAAATGTGAACCTGAGCTCCCCACCAGCAGGGGAAGGACTAGGGTCTAGCTGTGCTGCCACTTCGCCCATCCTTACTTCCAACGACGCCCTGCTTTTCCATGAGAAGTGTGGAACTCTCATCAAACTCAGCAACAACAATAAGACGGCTGAGCGTCGCCGGCCCCTGGATGAGTTCAACAATGGGGTTGTCATGACCAACCGCCCACTCCGGGACAATGAGATGTTTGAGGTGTGCAAGATCCTAGGGTCTGGCTGACACCTCACCCTCTGGGAACTGAAGATGCGGCTTGATCCTTGCTACTGGCAGGGTGGGGACTGGGGAAGGACCAAGGGCTGTTGGTCTTTCCTCTGCATTTACACACCCACTTCTCCCTTCTGCTAATATTCCACCCCAGATCCGCATTGACAAGCTCGTAGATAAGTGGTCAGGCTCCATTGAGATTGGTGTCACTACCCACAACCCCAACAATTTGGAATACCCCGCCACCATGACCAATCTGCAGTCAGGTACCAGCCACTGGCGGGGTGGAGGCACGGGCCTGGGCTCACTGAAGTGCAGGGAGCTTGTACCCTAACTGGGGTGTGTGCTTTCTCCTAGGCACCATCATGATGAGCGGCTGCGGGATCCTGACCAATGGCAAGGGCACCCGCCGGGAGTACTGTGAATTCAGTCTGGACGAGCTGCAGGTGAGGCTGGGACACAGCTTGGGCCACTCTCCAGGGGAGTCTCAGGGTACCGCATCCCTGCCTGGGCACCATGGTCTAGAGCAGGACCCTTTATCTTTTGCCTGAGATTCCTCCTAAGAAGGCAAGGTTGCCCTACAGTTGGGCACTCAGATCTTTGGAGTCAGATGGGTTGTGGTAGTGACCTGAGTGAGATAAGAAGCTTTCCCCCTTTGGTAGTTTTTTGGTTCTTTTCCTTAAACGTCTAAAGCAAGCATGTTAGTCGTGTTTCATAGATTGTTGTAAGGGTTAAACAAGCTGATGGTTATAAGGTGACTCACTGCAGTGCCTGACTTGCATAAGCATTCAGGGTGGTCTTGAGACTCACAGGAGCTGTTCGGAGCTGTTCCCCGGTGATGTGGGGTGATCGGAAGGCTCTCGGACTGCTCTGTTCTCACGGTTCCCGCAACTGTCTGGGGCCTAATTGTGGATGAATTACAGACTGTCATTTTTCTGTTTTGAACAGGAGGGTGATCACATTGGTCTCACGAGGAAGTCCAACTCTGCCCTCCACTTCTTCATTAATGGCATTGATCAGGGTAAGGGGAAGTTCAGAGAAGGCTTTTGGGCCAGGGCTTTCAATGGGGTGGTCTGTACCTCATCCTCCTGTCTCTTTGTTACTCGATCCCCCTATATTTGATTCCTCTCCCCTCAGCCCCCTATTCCTGTGCCTTCTACCCCTACAGGTGTGGCCACCCCATTGACACCTCCAGTGGTATACGGTGTAGTGGACCTGTATGGGATGGCAGTGAAAGTGACCATCGTCCACAATAACAACCACAGTGACCGTCTACGCCGGAATAATGCCATCCTGCGGGCACTGTCTCCTGAGGGTGCTCTCCGCCGTGCTGCTCCTGCTGCCCAAGCAGAACCTGAGCGCCTGCTCTTCCATCCCAACTGTGGCCAGAAGGCAGCCATAACCCACGAGGGACGCACTGCTCTGAGGCCCCAGTATGGCCCATGGGGTGGGGAGAAGCCTGCAGAAGGGACTCTAATGGAATCGGGGGAAGGGGTAGGGAAGTGGGAGCTAGAGTGAGTCTGATCCGGGATGTCTTAGACAGAAATGGGGTGAGCCTCTTGAGCGTGATGTTTATCTGGTTGACGTGGACTAAGATCTGGCACGTTTGGAGCTTGTGTTAGGGGTCTGAGTTCCCACTTGCTGTGCCCTCAGTGCCACTGATGACTTCAATCATGGCGTGGTGCTGAGCAGCAGAGCCCTGCGGGACGGAGAGGTATTCCAGGTGCGCATCGACAAGATGGTGGACAAATGGGCTGGCTCCATTGAGATTGGTGTCACCACCCACAATCCTGCCTACCTCCAATTGCCCTCCACCATGACCAACTTGCGTTCTGGTGAGCTCCTAAGAAGGGCAGGGCCAGGATAGGGTCCTAGGGAGGAAGCTGTCCTCACAGCCCTGACACTTGTTCTCCAGCCTCTTTTTCACTTGTCACACTGTGACGACTGATTCCGTGGCGGAGGAGTGCCGCATGGACGGGGCGTGTTGACTGGCTTGGGGACAGCAGTTTTCTTGTCCTTCCCTGGGAAGAAAGCTGACAGAGAAAAGGCAGGCTGGGCTAAAGGCTTTGGGGCATAACATGGGGACTGCTGTACGAAGGAGAGGAGTCCTGGCTTCTGAACCTCATGTCCTCTGCTACTCCTTGTCCCCCTAGGGACCTGGATGATGACTGGGAATGGAGTGATGCACAATGGGACAACCATCTTGGATGAATATGGGCACAACCTGGACCGCCTCAAGGTGGGAGAGTGGATGTGCTGCCAGGTCTCAACATTGGGGAGTAGCCAAGGTGGGGCTGCTGCAGGACCAGCCCAGGCAGGGACTCTACCTGACTCCTCACTCTAGCCCCCCTTCTTCCAAGGCAGGGGACACGGTGGGCGTGGTTCGGCGGGAGGACGGGACTCTCCACTTCTTTGTCAATGGGATGACTCAGGGCCCTGCTGCCTGGAATGTGCCTCCGGGCGTCTATGCTGTTGTGGATCTCTACGGCCAGGCGGCCCAGGCCACCATTGTGGACGACGTGGGTGAGGGCCGGGCTGGGCAAGGGCAGGAGGGTGGTTTTGGGAGGACTCAGAGACAGCTGTATGCCTAATGGGTGATGTCCCCTCTTGCAGAGGTGACTGCAGTTCCTGAGCCACTCCCTGAGGGGAACAACCAGATGTCTCCAAGTTCCCCGTCATCAGGGGCCGGGGGCTCTGACCTGCGCTTCCACCAGCTGCATGGCAATAATGCAGTCATCACTAATGGGGGCCGCACTGCGCTCCGACACAACTGCCGCAGCGAGTTCAATGATGCCATTGTTATCTCCAACCGGTCAGTGTCTGCACTTGCACGTCCCCGTGCCCAGCCTCAGCAACCCAGTAGGGCCTGTCTGATCGCCACTGTCCCTGACAGGGCCCTTCGGGATGGAGAGCTGTTTGAAATTGTCATTCAGAAGATGGTGGATCGCTGGTCAGGCTCTATTGAGGCTGGTAAGGGACCTCTGTGTGTGTGTGTGTGTGTGTGTGTGTGTGCGCGTGTGCTGGGGGAGGTGCTGGCTGCCTATAGCTGGGGGCTTGGCTCTGACCTACCCCTGCCTCCTCCTAGGAGTGACTGCCATTCGGCCAGAGGACCTTGAATTCCCCAACACTATGACAGACATTGACTACGATACTTGGATGCTAAGGTTGGGCTGTTTGCTTTGGGCACCAGCTGGCAGGGCTGGGTAGAGCTGGTTGGGATGAGGGAAGCAGGGTTTCAGGCCTGTGGTAGCCACAAACAATAACAGACCTAGGGAATCTGGCTGCCTCTTCTCTTTAATTCTTGGAAACCCTTCCACAGGGCTCAACCATCCTTCCTTATAGGGTATTTACCACTTTTTTCGTGAGAGGGAGCCCAGGGATGTAGGAGACAGAGTTGGGTCTCAGATCCCAGACTGAGATCCCCATCAAGGCACTCAAAGATTCTGACAGGTAGAGACTGGACAGGGACCTGTATGGGGAGGAAGCTGGATGGCTGATTTGCCCCTTTTGCCATTCTCCCAGTGGCACAGCTATCATGCAAGATGGTAATACGATGCGCAACAACTATGGGTGTGACCTTGATGCACTGGGCACCGGTTCACGTATCGGCATGATGCGAACCTCCAAGGGCGATCTGCACTACTTCATCAACGGCCAGGACCAAGGCGCCGCCTGCTCAGGCTTACCTCCGGGTAAAGGTGACTACTCTGTGGCTTTCAACCTGCCACCCCCAGCCTGGCCCACCCTGGCCTATCAAGGTTCTGACTCCTTCCTTTCTTACCCAGAGGTGTATGCGGTAGTGGATCTCTATGGCCAGTGTGTCCAAGTGTCCATCACCAATGCTACCGGCCCCATGGACAACAGCCTGGCAACCAGCAACACCGCTACTGAGAAGTCATTCCCCCTGCACTCCCCAGGTGCAGCCAACAGAGAGGGAGGGTGGGCTCTGCTGCCTGCTGTGGGTCTGAGAAATACAACTTCCACATCAGGGAAAAGGGAGGGAAAAACCCATGGTAGAAAGCAGCCAGGAAGAGGGCAGGAGTTTATACCTGTTGCACAGGGCCTGGATACTTCCCTGCCACAAACGGGCCGGGACACCATAAGCTGGGCATACCAGATCTTGCTGTGGTGAAAAGAGGTGTCAGAGGTCTTAAAGGAGTAATGGCTGATGGGACCTTATGTCAGCTTCCTGTTTCACCTGAAAGCTTTGCTCTGCATCCTGTCTGAAGCTTGCTGCCCCAGTTCTACCCTTTCCTTCGGTGCCGTCTTTCCACAGTGGCTGGCGTGGCTCACCGATTCCATAGTACTTGCGGCAAGAATGTCACTCTGGAGGAGGATGGCACGAGGGCAGTGCGTGCTGCTGGCTACGCTCATGGCCTTGTCTTTAGCACCAAGGAGCTCAAGACTGAGGAAGTCTTTGAGGTGGGCTGTGGAGATGTGACAAAGGAGGCTTCTAGGCCCTTTGCAACAGGGCCAGACTGCTTCCTGCCCCCCTGCCCCCACATAGTGCAAGCTAATATTTTCTCATACAGGTGAAAGTGGAAGAGCTGGATGAGAAGTGGGCAGGTTCCCTCCGGATAGGGCTGACCACACTAGCACCAGGGGAGATGGGGCCTGGAGCAGGTGGTGGACCTGGCCTGCCTCCCTCCCTGCCAGAACTCCGGACTAAGACCACCTGGATGGTATCCAGCTGTGAAGTGAGGCGCGACGGGCTGCTCCAGAGGATGAACTATGGCCGGAACCTAGAGAGGCTGGGGGTGAAGCAGCTGGATCCAGAGATAAGGGTGGGGTTGGGAGTGGGGATGATGGTAGGGAGAGGTGGGTTGAGCATCCATTGTTGTCCCATCTTGGTCCTAGGTTGGGAGCCGTGTGGGCATTCGGCGGGGGACAGATGACTCGATGCATGTCCTAGTAGATGGAGAGGACATGGGGCCTGCAGCCACTGGCATTGCCAAGGTAGACCCAAGACTTACCTTAGATTCTGGAGATGGGGTTGAAGTCTTCTACTCATCTCCAACTTCCTGGGTCTTTTGTGCCCCCAGAACGTGTGGGCAGTGTTGGATCTATATGGGCCAGTGCGGAGTGTGTCTATTGTCAGCTCCACAAGGCTAGAGGAGCCAGAAGGCACACAGCCTCCTTCCCCCAGCTCCGACACTGGAAGTGAAGGCGATGAAGGCGATGAGGATGATGAGGACGAGGAGCATGGCCTGGGAGTAAGGCTGCAACAAGGCCCTCTGGGCACATGGATGAGAGGTTTGGTGGGCCATTGGCCACCAGCTCATTTTTGGGTTCCTCAGTCCTGTCCTGGATGGATAGAAGCCTATGTGCAAGCTCCGTGTAAACTCCAGTGGGGTGGGTGGCCTGGGCCTCACATCAGCAACCCCAGCAGCTCAGTCTCTCCTCCACACCAGGGCCAGGATCAGGTGGCCATTATGCCTACAGCCCTCGAGTTCCTGGAAAACCATGGAAAGAATATCCTCCTATCCAATGGGAACCGTACAGCTACACGGGTGGCCAGCTACAATCAGGGCATCGTTGTCATCAGCCAGCCCCTGGTGCCCCAGCTGCTGGTCCAGGTGGGCCTCCTTTCCTTATCCCCTCCTTGCCCCCAGCAACTCTTACTCAGGGTGACCCAGGGCCAACCCTACTGGAGCAAGGCCTTTCTAGATTGAGGACAAAGTGGAAGGTAAATCCCTTGAATGAGCTTTTGTTCCTACCGTGTGATGGGAGTTGCAGGTTGGTTACCAGGAAGTGCCCACCTTGTGACTGATGATGTTGTAGGGAAGAGCTGGAGGATTCCAGGGGAGGGGCCTAATCCTGCATGTGGGAGCAGGGAGGGCTTTCCATAGGAGAGGCCCTTCTACTGCTACCTGAAAGATGTCACTGTTAGCCAGGGGAAGGGAGCCTCTAGGGACAAGAATCCTTAGAATCGACAAAAGAGCAAGGCTGAAAGAGGAAAGGAAATAAGTGAATTTTCAATTTCCGGTCCTTCTAAGCCTTAGAAGGGACAGCACCCCAGGCCACACTTTGGGAGGTGTCATCTTTCTCCTCAGCTACTATGAGAAGCTGAGAAGCGTGGGTGTGCTGGGTGGGTGGCCTCTTCCTAGGAGGCCATAACTGGGGAAAGCCACCTTCTCCTCCAGATACGGATAGACTTCCTGAACCGGCAGTGGACATCTTCCCTGGTTCTGGGAGTCATCACCTGCCCACCTGAGAGGCTCAACTTCCCTGCTTCTGCCTGTGCCCTTAAACGGGCAGCCTGGCTGGTGCGGGGCCGTGGGGTCTTCCACAATGGCCTCAAGGTGGGTAGGGAGTGGAGAGGAGTGAGGGGCCAGGTCTCTGGGTAGGGAAGGGCTGGTCAAAAAGGAGGAGGGGGGCCCTGAGGGATGAACTTACACAAGGACCTGAGTATTATTACCTGGACGGTCTTGGGAATGCTGCCTCCTCCTATGCCCCTACACTTGAGAATGTTGCAGTTGGGGAAAGGGGAGGTGGAGCCCAGACAGTGGACAAGTGTGGAGGCAAAGCCCAGGGAATGACAATCCAAAACAGAGTGAAGGGTGGAGGTGGGTGCTGCTGGTGGGAGTCTGATCTCTGGGAAGACAGTAGGTCTCTCCTCCCAGATCTGTGAGAAGTTTGGGCCAAATCTGGACACGTGTCCTGAAGGCACCATCCTGGGACTACGGCTAGACAGCTCTGGGGGTCTGCATCTCCACGTCAATGGGATGGACCAGGGGGTGGCTGTGCCAGATGTCCCTCAGCCCTGCCATGCACTCGTGGACCTCTATGGGCAATGTGAGCAGGTTAGTGGCAATGGAGGCAGGGAGGTGGGAGTGCTGGGAGACGTCCAAGTAAAGAGGAAGTCTGTTGTCTAAAAGGAAGGGATCTAAAGGAGTCTAAAAAGGAAAGCATCAGCAGGCCCTGGAGGCTGGTCACACTCTAGCTGACCACCCCTCTGTTCTACAGGTGACAATTGTGAGTCCTGAACCAGGAGCTGCCAGTTTGAAGAGTGCTGGAACCCAGGGGGACATGGAGAAAGCTGACATGGTGGATGGTGAGCCAGGCTGAAGGGACCAGGACCCTACCCCACCCCACCCTGTACATCTAATCCCATTTCTTGTGATCTCTGCCCCCTCTGCTCCCTCAGGGATCAAGGAGAGCGTGTGCTGGGGTCCATTGCCCACCGCCAGCCCTCTCAAGAGCTGCGAGTACCATGCCCTTTGCTCCCGTTTCCAAGAACTGTTGCTGCTTCCTGGTGAGTACGCAGTCCCCTAGAACCTGCCTCAGTCAGAAGGAGGCTATGTGGTTGAAACTCAGGACAGGAACCATAGCACCAAGTCTGCCACTTACTCTCCCACAGAGGATTATTTTATGCCTCCACCGAAGCGTAGCCTGTGCTACTGTGAGTCTTGCCGGAAGATGCGAGGGGATGAGGCCCACAGGCGCCGTGGGGAACCTCCCAGGGAATACGCCCTACCCTTTGGCTGGTGCAGGTTCAACCTCAGGTACATATGGGGCAGGATCATGTGTATCCCTTGCTGTTCTTTGCCATCTTGAGAAAGGAGGATCCCAAGAGGGTGCATGAAGTGACAGAACTGCATGTCTAGGGGATGACCTTGGGGAGACAGTGACCTTTGTCCTATCTGCCCTATCTATTCACTTCTTAGGGTGAATCCCCACTTGGAGGCTGGGACACTATCTAAGAAGTGGCACATGGCATATCACGGCAGCAATGTGGCAGTCATCCGGAGGGTGCTGGACCGAGGGGAGTTGGGAGCAGGTACCGTAGCTCTGGCAGAACCAGAGCAGGCTGGGCCTGTGGGCCGAAGCAACATTATACTGACCCAGTTCTCCTCACAGGCACTGCCTCCATCCTGAGCTGCCGGCCCTTGAAGGGAGAGCCAAGGGGAGGATTTGAGGAGTCAGGCGAGAACTGCGCACCTCCTCGGGAAGAGCAGCCCCCTCCAGTTCTGCTTTCTCCCTCCCTCCAATATGCTGGGGCCGAGACCCTGGCATCCAAAGTGCAGTAAGTACATGGGAGGCCCCAGTTTTGCCTTCCCCACTCCCACCTTGTTTTGCTAGTTCCTCAGTCTCCATCCCAACCCTTTCTTCATATGTTTGTTGAACAAGTGCCACTTCTTTCGTGCTATCTCTGAACAAAAAGGGGAAACTTGTTCTTGTAGAACTTAAGTTTTTTCTCTAGAATGTTTATGCATAATAAGTGTTTAGTATTTTTAAAGGTGAAAGCAGTACTATGGAAACAAAAAGTAGAGTGGCGGGGAAGTGGATTAGAAGTGTAGTTGAAGCCCTTCCTGGTGTAGCTCAGTGGATTGAGCAACAGCCTGCGAACTAAAGGTCGCCAGTTCGATTCCCAGTCAGGGCACATGCCTGGGTTGCAAGTCAGGTGCCCAGTTGGTGGCATGCAAGAGGCAACTGGTCAATGTTTGTCTCATACATCAATGTTTCTCCACCTCTTTCTCCCTCCCTTCCCCTCTCTCTCAAAGTAAATAAAATTTTTTTAAAAAGAAGTGTGGTTGGAACAGGCATACTAAATAGGGTAGTCAGGTTAGATATCATTAAGGTGAGATTTGAACAAAGGTTGGAGAAGGGGATGAGGAAGTTAGCTGAGCAGGCATTGGGAGGGAGACCATTTAGACAGAAGAGCTAGATCCAAGTCCCTTTTATAAAGTGGGAGTGATTCCTAGGAACAGCAAGGCCAGTGTATTGGTCGCCGTTAGCAATTGGAAGAGGAGACAGAGGCCTCACCACCCTATTTTTACTTTTTGCCTGACAGATTCCGGGACCCCAAATTCCAGCGGACACACCAGGCCCAGGTGGCTTTCCAGGTGTGTGTGCGCCCTGGCTCCTACACTCCTGGCCCTCCTTCTGCTGTCCTCAGAGAACCTCCTGACCCTCACTTCAGCCAAGCCGAACTTGAGTGGATAACCAAGGAGAAGGGGGCCACACTCCTCTATGCCCTGCTGGTACGGGTGGAATGAGGAGGGGAGACCTCATTACTACAAGCACAGTTGGGCTTTGGGCCCACAGACTCTGAGTGAGGACTGCCTCCACCTCATTCCAGTGACCCACAGCATGCATGGTGCTCAGTCTGGCAGACGCACAGGAGCATGTAGGCAGTCTTTCAAATTTAGATGGGAAGTGGAGCACATCTCCGTGTCCAGGGCCCCAGAACACTCACTCTGAGGCAAAGGAGTGTGTGGGGAGCCCAGCTCCAGGCCCTGGGTAACCCCTGTTCATGCACTGAGTTGGGGAACAGGACTCCCTACCTAAGACTCCCCACCCCCGTATCACTTAATTTATTTGTTTTTGTTCTTGGTTACTGTGAATCCCAAAGGAGTCTCTCTGTGCCCCACGTGAAGCTGCTTTTCCCTATGGCCACTGGGCGAGAACTGGGAAGGGCGAGCACAGTGGAGGGGGGTTGGGTCCTCTGTACAGTTGTCATGATTTCCGAAGGAGCCAATAAACACCGTCTCTGAGCATTTGTCTCGCTTCTCTTGCACGCCCTAAGGGGATCACCGGCCCTCCCAGTCAGGGTCCCCGCCGCGGGATCCGTGTTTCGCGGCTTGGGGTGTTTCACGGCTATCGTGCCAACAAGAGCCGCGGTCAAGGGTGGTAGGTGCGTGCGGGAGGTGGGGGGGGGGGGGGCGTGGAATGATTTGGACTTCACAGGCACCCGTCCACGGCACTTCCGTCTTTCCTTCGCTGCCCAATCCGTGAAGCCGCAGATGTTCTGACCTCGGAAGGATTAACCCCCGCCACCGGATGTGACGGAGGGCCAGGGCTCGCAGG